>NC_064811.1:72387372-72687372 GCF_023721935.1 Panthera uncia | reverse complement strand
CATCCGAGCAGAGGAGTGAAGTGCACGCGGCTGGGAAAGCGGCGAGCGCCGGGAGAAGGGCGGGGAGAGGCGCTGACAAATCAGCTGCGGGGGCGGCGAGCGGAGGAGAAGGAGGAGGAGAGAGAGGAAGAGGAGGCAGACCGCGACGACCAGAGGGGACCCGAGCGAAGGGGTGAGAGACCCAGCGCCGAGACGAGGGGCGAGGTGTGTGCTAGCTGCAGGGCGGACCCGAGGACCGAGCCGGCCCTTGGCATCCTGGGCGCTCTCTCCCCGCCTTCCCTTCCGACCCTCTGCCTCTTTCTCTCGGATCCAATTGTGCGGGGGACGGGGAGTGGCAATTCGACGACAGGTTCGTGGGTTCGCCTCCCACGCCCCCAGCCTCTCATCACCCGGCGGCGCTGACGGCAGCCTCCTCTGGGGACCACCCCGGTCCTGGTGCCGCCTCCTCCCTTCCTGTGCGCTTCTTATCCTCCCCCTTTCCATTTAAATAACATCGGGGAATTGTTTTGAACAATTTTGTGTAAGGGGCGGGTGGGGAGGAATTGTACTTCTGAGGATCGGAGGCACTCAGGTAAGGACCAATGGATCTGAACAGGCAGCTTTGGAAATGCTGGGGGAAACCCGGGGGAGAGGAGTCGTGCGCTTCTGGGAGGGGGGAGGTGGTGCTGCAATGAGGACCCGCTGGGTCAAGTCTCTCCGAGGTGGGTCCCTATCTCTCCAGCGAGCTGGACGAAAGTAAGTTGACCTCTCGCTTCCGACTCGGCTCTTCTCATCCCCAAAGACCGAGAGGTTAGGCTGCTGCTCCGGGGTGCGCTTTTCCCCTGGGGAAACGCGAGGATGCTCGATGGAGCGCGAGGTGCCAACTTTTATTTCTCTGTTACCTTAAATCCCCCAGTCCGCCCTCTCAGCGTTCTCGGTCAAGTAAGCAAGCTGCGTTTGGCAAATGATTAAAGGGAAGTGCAGGGAAGGCAGGTCAACAGGTGGTAAGGGGTTAACAGGTGCGGGTGCCTGGTGGGTGGTGAATTCAGGCGCGCGGAGAACGCCCCCTCGGGTGGCAGGCGCGAGTCAGGAGACTGCTCCCGAGTGTGCACAGGCGCCTGCTCCTGGCAGATAGCTGGGGGCGAGCGTGGATGGTCGGGTAGATTAGAATGGGTGCGGGTGGGCTCGCTGTGGGCCTGAGGTTGGGCCACACCCAGAGTGAGTAGTTCTCTTCCCTCCCTTCTCCGGGATCAACCAGTAAGCCCTCTTCTGGAATTCATTTTAAGACTGACTCCGACCCCATGCCTCTAGCTTCTTTTCATTTTCTTTTCCTGTGATCTTTTAACCCTACTTATTTTTATTTTTATAAGATTTTTTTTTTTAATGTTTATTTTTGAGCGTGAGTGGGGGAGGGACAGAGAGAGAGGGAGACAGAATCCGAAGCAGGCTCTGAGCTGTCAGCACAGAGCTCTACGCCCGCCTGGGGCTCGAACTCAGAAACCCACAAACTGTGAGATCATGGCCTGAGCTGAAGTCACAGGCTTAACAGATTGAGCCACCCAGGTGCCCCTGAACCATACTTCTAACTTGTTTTGTCGCTCTTTGGACTCTGGGAAGTTCAAAGAGGGGTCCATCTTTTCATGCAACTACACTTCGAAGATACATTAAGAACAACTAGATGATTCATCTTAATCCATGTTTGGGCAGCTAGACTTTTACTAGCCAAGATGGATGAGGAATGCTAAATTTTTAATGCAAAAGCTAAAAAAAGGCTCCCCCTTCCCCACCCAGTGGTTGAAATAAGAGTATGGTTAAAAGTGTCACACACTTTTGGGAGTTATACTGATCTTTCTGTGGTTTTTACCTTGGGTGGTTCTAATTTTATTATATTCTGCTCACAAGTTCTCATTGAAATTATATTTTGTGTTCTCCAGTGTAGAGTAAAGGAATTCATTAGCCATGGATGTATTCATGAAAGGACTTTCAAAGGCCAAGGAGGGAGTCGTGGCTGCTGCTGAAAAAACCAAACAGGGTGTGGCAGAAGCCGCAGGAAAGACAAAAGAGGGTGTTCTCTATGTAGGTAGGTAAACCCCAAATATCATTTTGATGTTTATTTATGACTGATGGGTTATGATGATTGATGCTCTAAAGGCTGGTATTTCTTGCTTGATTCATTTTTGCATCATCACTTGTCAAAAGGATAAACTGAGTCAGGGGACTGTGTGAGTAGATAAATGCGTATATTTAGAGCCAATAGTAAAAAAGTGAAGAAAATTTGTTTTCTCAGCTGATTTCATTTTTTGGTGTGAATGCTTCTGTGTATAAGTGACTATATTTCAGGAAAAGTTTTGAAAAGTCAGTCTCAAAAAATAATTAACATTTTTAAGAATCGAAATCATTCATAGACCTTTGATTTTTTATCATCATGAATAATATTGGCAAATTTTAGTGTATTCACATTTTAAAATAAGACCTTTTGATATGGCCCTGGGATATGTAAAAAGAGACCTACTGTGGCCCTAAAAAAGGAAAGGACAGAAAAATCTTTGGTACAGTTCATCCTTGCGACTACTTGGTAAACTGAAGATTAATTACCCCCAAAAGTGCTTGATGCCTGCTACTAATATCTCAGAGATATTTGTCAAATGGCACACATACTAAATAATGAGATGAGTGCTTATTTCTACTTGTTCCACATTGCCACTTAGTAGTATTCATGCAGATCCTGACGCTCTTCTTATCTTGAACGGTGCTTGGTTGAGTGTTATTTTGTAAATCCCTTCGGCTTCTTTGGGGAAGGAATAGACACACACATAGACAAACACTCGTCCACATGGACACATGCCCACAGGCACACGCTCACTTTCGGCCCATTCTGCCTCTCCCTTTCTCTTCTGCTCCTCCAAGCTCTTCCACATTCTCTGGTGGTAGCTGTAGCAGCAGTAGCACAGGGTATGCATAAGGTGGAGGATGAACGTATTGGGCGGCGAAGGGCGCTATGCCTGTGTCGGTGGGTGAAGGACAGATACACTGTCTCTCCAACGTGGATGCACTGAAGAAGAGTTACACTTGGAATGATTTTTAAAAATGCTTCTCATGTTATTTTTTCTCATTGTCCATAGACTCTATATTGGCTTGAGTTTACTGCAAATCTTCAGTTAAGTTCTTCTTTTTCTATCTTAAGACATATTTTCAGAAAATCATTGAACTAAAGAGTGTTACAAGAGGAAAAAGTGATGACTTAATTTCAAGTGGTTTTGTAAAGTGTGAATTAGATCTTTTTAGATGAAATTTGGAATACGGAATCAGTGATGTGCAGATAATCGATATCTTTATACTTGTCCTCAGTTTTCTAAATTGTAAAAGTGTATACTTAGAAATACTTTTTGATTTTAGTTTATAATTTTGTAACTTTAAATATTTTTTACAATGCTGGTATTTATGCCATTAGTTTGTAGTGAGTCCAGAAACTACTGAATATTAATTTAATACATTGCTCTTTGCTAGGTAATAAACACGTTTCATCATCTGGGAAACTTTGTTTTCATTGTCAACTATGAGTTTGGGCAAATAGAATGATTTTATTTCTTAGAGATTAATTCTGTTATTTACTCTGACACTATAATATAAAATTATAATTTTTTTATGTCACATGTATTTTTAAACCATCTTCAGTATTTATCATGATATTTAATACATAGTGCATTCTATAAATTGTGTATTGGTTGTGTCCTGAAGGATAATTAAAATTTGAACTCAAACAGAGGTTTTAGGATGAAACTCACCCTAAGAAGACACAGTATGTAGGTCATGGGTTGGGAAACTTTTCCTGTAAAGTGCTATACAGTAACTATTTTGGGCCATAAGATTTCTGTGTGAATTAATCAACTCTGCTGTTGTGGTAATGAAAGCAGCCATAGACAATAATTAGCTGTATTCCAGTAAAATCTTACTACTGGAACAGGTGGTGAGTCGATTGGGCCCATAGACCGCAGTTTGCTGAGTCCTGGAAAAGTAGAGAGAACATAACATGTCAGACAAACCTCAAATCTAGTCCAGGCTATGTCATTTATTGCCTTCCGAAGACTATAAAACTTAACTACCATCTATGAGCTTTATTTCTTCATTTGTAACAATGTGATTTTGATAAATGCAACTACCTTGCAGAGTTTTTGTGAGAATGTCATAATAAAACAAAACACATGAGTGATACAGTACACTTAAAAAAAAGAGACTTTTTTTTTTGTAGTGGTTTAGATTCACAGCAAGATTGAGAGGCAACTAGCAGAAGTTTCTCATGTACCCTTTGGCCCCACACATGCATGGCCTCTCGCATGGTCAACATCTCCCACCAGAATGGTACATTTATTAAAATTAATGAACTACACTGACACATTATGATCACCCCAACCAAATCCATAGTTTAAGATTCCCTCCTTGCGCTATACATTCTCTGGGTTTGGACAAATGCATAATGAAGTATATCCATCATTATAGTATCATCTAGATATTTTTGGTGTCTTAAAAATTGTTTGTACATCATTTATTCATCTTCCTCTATCAACCCCTGGTAACCAGTGATCTTTTCACTGTCTCCACAATTTTACCATATCCAGAATGTCATATAGCTGGTATAGAGACTGTTAAGATTGGCTTCTTTCACTTAGTAATATGCATTTAAAGTTCTTCCTTGTCTTTTCATGGTTTTATAGCTCATTTCCTTTTAGCATTAAATATTAATCCCATTGTCTGGATGTATCACAGTTCATCTGTTCACCTACTGAGGGACATCTTGGTTCCTTCAAAGTTTTGGCAGTTATGAATAAAAATTCTAGTTCAACATCCATGTGTGGGCTTGAGTGGATGTAAGTTTTCAATTCCTATGGGTAAATAGGAAGGATCACTACTGATGGATCATATGATAAGTACATGCTTAGTTTTATAAGGACGTAACAAATTGTCTTCCAAAGTGGCTGGACCATTTTGCATCCCACCAACAGTAAATGACAATTCTTCTTGCTCCACATCCTTGCCAGCATTTGGTGTTTCAGTCTTCTAGATTCTGACCATTCTAAGAGGCATGCAGTGGTGTCTGATAGTTTTAATTTACATTTCCCAGATGGCAAATGATGTGGAGCATCTTTTCATAAGCTTATTTGTCATCTATATATCTTCTTTGGTGGGGTATCTGTTACGTTCTTTGGTCTGGTTTTTAATCTGATTGTTTATTTTCTTACTGAGTTTTAAAAGTCCTCTATATATTTTGGATAATAGTTCCTTTTCAGACATATCTTCTGCAAATATTTTCTCTCGGTCCATAGCTTTTCTCTTGACTCTTTCATGGAGGTGAAATTTTTAATTTTAAGGAAGTTCAGCTTATTTATTCTTTATTTCATGGGTTGTGCTTTTGGTGTTATATCTCCAAGTCATTGGCATACCCAAGGTCATGTAGGTTTTCCCCTATGTTATTCTAGGAGTTTTATAGTTTTGTTTTACAATTAGGTCTATGATCTTTATTGCATTAACTTTTTGTGAAGAGTGTAAAGGTGGTGTCTAGACTCTTGTCCTCCCTTTCCCCTGCCTCCTCTTCCTTCTCCTCCTCCTTCTTCTTCCCCTCCTTTCCCTTCCCCTCCTTCTCCTCCTCCTACTTCTTTTGTTCCTCTTCTCCTTCTTCTCCTTGCCCCTTCTTCTCCTTTCTTTTCTTTCCTCCTCCTCCTCCTCCTTCCCATTCTTCTTCTTCTTCTTCTTCTTCTTCTTCTTCTTCTTCTTCTCTTTCTCCTCCTTCCCCTTCTTCTTCTTCTTCTTCTTCTTCTTCTTCTTCTTCTTCTTCTTCTTCTCTTTCTCCTCGTCCTCCTTCTTCTTGTGCATGTGGATGTCCAGTTGTTCTAGCACCATTTGTTGAAAAGACTGTCTTTGCTTTATTGTAGTGCTTTTGTTCCTTTGTCAAAAATCAGTTGCCTATATTTATGTGGTTTTATTTATAGGCTCTCTATTCTAGTCCAATGATTTATTTGTCTACTCTCTTGCTATTATCACACTGTCTTGATTACTGTAGGTTGAAGGCAAATAGTGTCAGACCTATGATTTTATTATTTGACTTCAATATTATCTTGGCTATTCTGGGCCTTTAGAATCTGTTGATATCTATAGTTTTTGCTCTCCCCGTAAACTTTAGAATCTGTTGATATCTGTAAAATAACTTGGTGAGATTTTTATTAAGATTACACTGAAATAGGAGCACCTGGGTGGCTCAGTCGGTTGAGCATCCACCTTCAGCTCAGGTCATGATCTCACAATCCATGAGTTCGAGCTCTAGCTCAGAGCCTTGGGTCCTGCTTCGGATTCTCCCTCTCTCTCTGCCTCAACCCACTTGCATTTTGTCTCTGTCTCTCTCAAAAATAAATAAACATTTAAAAATTAAAAAAAAAGATTGCACTGAAATATACATCAAATTTGGAAGAACTAAGATTGCATTGGACTATAGAGTAAGTTAAGAAGAACTGACATCTTGATAGTATTGAGTATTCCCATCCATGAACATGGAATATACATACCTCTTTTTATTTAGTCCTCTGATTTTGTTCATCAGAGCTTTGTAGTTTTCCTCATCCAGATCTTATATATATATTCTATCAAATGTCTACCTAAGTGTTTCAGTATTTTTTGGTGCTAAGATAATTGTATCGTGTTTTTAAATTTCAATTTCACTTGTTCATTGATGGTATATAGGAAAGTGGTTGACTTTTGTTTATTAACCTTCTATCTTGCAGTCTTACAATAATTGCTTCTTTGTTGTTTTTTTTTTGTTTTGTTTTTCGTTTTTTTTGTCGTTGTTGATTCTTTAGGATTTCCTACATAGACAATAATGTCATCTGTGAATGAAGACAGTTTTATTTCTTCTTTCCCAATCTGTATACCTCTTATTTCCTTTTTGTGTCTTGTTGCACGGGCTAGGACTTCCAGTATGATGCTTGTCCTTTTCCTGATCTTAGTAGGAAAGCTCTAGTTTCTTGCTATGAAATATGATGTTAACTGTAGGTTTTTTGGAAATATTTATCAAGTTGAGGAAGTTCCCTTGTATTTCTAGTTTACCAAAGGTTTTTAATCATACATAGATGTTGCATTTTGTCAAATGCCTTTTCCGCATCTATTGATATAATCATGTGACTTGTCTTTTTTACCCTGTTAATGTGATGGATTACTCTAATTAATTTTTGAGTATTGAACCAACCTTGTGTACCTGGTGTGAATTCCACTTGGTTGTGGAGTATAATTCTTATTACATTTGTTAGATTTGATTTGTTAACATTTCATTGAGGATTTTTGTAAAGCACACTTTTATATAGGAGCCATGGTTATTATTATCAAACAAGCTGTCCAACAGAATAATTACTTTGCCAACATATTTTCTTTTCATCTTTTCATTCTTCATTACAAAACTCATCAGTAGCTAGAGTGAAATACTGGAAGTGGCTAGAGAAAGTTTTGTAATTTCAGTGTGGCTGAAGATGTTTAGCACACTGTTTTCTTAAGCCTACAGATGAAAGTAATCTTATTCCTTTATAATATATTTTTGGCAACTACCTTTTAACTAAGTGAGGAACTACCATAAGAATCAGTGTTATTTTATGATTTTTCTTCATTTGTGATATATTTGTATACAAACATTCAATCAATATACTTCAGTTTAATAAATAACAATTATCTCAATCAAATGGGTCAGACATTATAAGTATAGAGTCAAATTGAAAAGCAAAAAACATTCATTTTCTTTATGTAATGCCAAGTATTATAACTGTAAAGGCAAAATAAGTATCTTCACAACTCTCCCAATGCCACTTTGTTCAGCAAGCAGCAATGGTCAGGAGCATGGATTAATATCAAGCTCTCAAATCACAATATGCTCCAGATGCATCAAGCTGACAGAGTCAACATAACATGTACAATAGCAGTATATTTGAGTTCTTGCAACTCCTAGGCATTACTTTCAACCTTCTCCACTCTGTGCCTTTGTGAAGTCATGAGAGATAAGATGGGATAGTTTTGGCCACCTCAGCTCATGCAAGCCATCAGCACTGGCCTCTCTTCAGTTTACTAGTCACTTAGCCTCTTGGTACCTACTTTGTAGCTATAGGTTTTCAATGACAGATTACTCATCAATAAAATGTTAATTATTAATTACAGATACTAACAAACAATTGACAGCAAACCACAGGTGATTGGTTTGATATGAAGCAACTTCGTTAAGACTCTCATTTATCTTTAAATCAGGATACATTCCGTGATTTAGCCCAAGGTCAAATTCTCAGCTATTACTCAGGCAGAGAGGAAAGACCACAGACCAACTGTTACACATTTATTTCAAATAGTTGTTTTTAAAAATATGGGGTACAAGGAGTGAGTAGTAGTGATAAGAAGTATTCTCTTAAATAAAAGGTGTTCTCACCTTGTATAGTTCCAGGATGCAAGAAATTTCCGACACCACAGTTAGTTGAATAATACCAGTCCCTCACAACACAGTTGGAATTTCTGTTACCATAGTGCATATACTATGATTACATACATTACAAACTTTGCTCCTAGCCCTTCAGCCCACAAAATGCTACATAAACAACAGAGACCCATTATAATCCATGATCAAGTTACATCACTTCTTTCAAAGTTTTTCAGTGACTGGTCATTGTACATCTGCTATTCAGCTCATACAGACGGCAAAGCCTCTAGCTGTATTGCTTCTCCCAGTGATAGACCCATGTGATATTTCGCAAAATGCATAGTTGAAAAAAAGAAATTGGCCACAAAATATGGAAATGCAGCAAAGAGATGAAGTGAAAATGGCTGAAGTAAAATTTGAATAAAAATATTTCATTTATACAACAAATAGCTGACTTTGGGAATGGTGACACTGCTACTGTTCAGGAGATGCAATAGATAGCCAGTGGAACTGATCCAAGCTGACTGAATAAATGGAAGAAGTTGTCATGAATAAGTTGAAGATGTTCCAGAGGAAGTGCTGCTGCAAAAGTACCCCATATTAGAAGAACGGTCAGAGATAGAGCGTGATGCTAAAAGGGTAACATTTTGGAAACTGATCTAAACTTACAAAAGAGTATGACAATTTAAGACTTAGGAAAGATGCTCACTCCATATAGAAAACTATACAATGAGAAGACAGCAGCACTGTTTCAACTGCTCTTGATAAACTTTTTTTTTACAAAGAAATGAAACAGTTTAATTCTCAATGTCTTAAATTACAGTAAACAAAGTAAAGATTTTGCTAGTTTTTCACTTCCCTATAAATTTATAAGTGAGTATGAGAATTTTTAATGTTTTGAAAAAAACATTTAAAGGTCATGGGACAATTGTAATGTTTACCACCAATTAATTGTCGTTTTCTTCATTGATTTTTTAAGACCACTTTCTACAGCTTCACCTCAGCTTATGCATGCTCACCTTACAATCCCACAGTACCGTGCAAAGTGAACATTGACTGTAAAATATGCACGTGTACATACACGAACACATTGACACATCCTATGATATATATATGTATATATATATATATGTATATATATATATATACATATATATATAAAACATTATCTTATATCCTTTTATATATTTAATAACTGCACAATTTCATTTATGTGAATTTTTGATTAATGACTTGTCCTATATTTAACCTGCAAATCCCTTTACAAATATTATATGAAAATAATAATAATGATTTCTTACTATTTCCTATGTATTAAACACAGTTTTAAGAACTTTATATGTATATTTCCTTTAGTTTCATGTTAACCAACATGATGTATATTTGATTATTGTGACAAAGGTTTAAATACAAGAAATCTAAACCCAGGGCCCACATTTAAAAAATTTAATTTAATTTAATTTTTATTATTGAAATATAGTTAACATTCAATGTTACATTAGTCACAGTTGTAATAGTGATTTGACAACTCTATACATTACTCAGTGCTCACCACGGTTAAGTGCAACCATCTGTTGCCATACAATATTACTGCAATATTATTGAGTATATTCCCTATGCTGTATTTTTCATCTCTGTGACATTTATTTTATAACTAGAAGAGGTTGTACTTCTTAATCCCTTTTACCTACTTCACCCATCTCCCACCCATCTCCCTTCTGGCATCCACCAGTTCTCTGTATTTATGAGTCCATTTCTGTTTGTTTGTTTTGTTGTTTAGATTCCACATATAAGTGAAATCATATGGTACTTGTCTTACTCCGTCTGATTTATTTCACTTAACATAATACCCTCTATTTTCCATCCATACTGTTGCAAATAGCAAGAGCTCATTCTTTTTTATCACTGAGTAGTATTCCATTATATATATATATATATATATATATATATATATATACATATATATATATATATATACACACATATATATATATGTATCTATATATATCTATCAGTGGACACTTAGTTTGCCTTCATATCTTGGCTATTATAAATAATGCTACAATAAACATAGGGATGCATATGTCTTTTTGAATTAATGCTTTTGTTTTCTTCAGGTAAATATTCAGTAGTTGATTACTGAATCATATGGTATTTCCATTTTTAATTTTTTGAAGAACTTCCATACTGTTTTCCAAAGTGGTTACACCAATTAATGTTCCCACCAACAGTGTCCCAAGGATTCCTTTTTCTCCACATCTTTGCCAACATTTATTTCTTTCTTTTTGATAGTCACCATTCTGACCAGTGTGAGGTGATATTTCATTGTGATTTTGATTTGTACTTACGTGATGATAGTGAAGTTGAGCATCTTTTGATGTATGTGTTGGCCATCGGTATGTCTTTGGAAAAATGTCTATTCAGATCCTGTATCCATTTTTAAATTGGATTATTTGTTGTTTTTGATCTTGAGTTGTATAAGTTCTTTATATGTTTTAGATATTAACCCCTTATCAGATATATCATTTGGAAATATCTTCTCTCATTCTGTAGGTTCCCTTTTCATTTTGCTGATAGCTTCCTTTGCTGTGCCAAAAGCTTTTTATTTTTCTGTAGTCTCAATAGTTTGTTTTTGCTTTTGTTAACTACTTCAGGATACATATGCATAAATATCTTGCAAGGATTGATGTCCATTTTGACTTGATTTTTGCATATTGTGTAAGAAAGTGGTTCGGTTTTACTCTTTTGCATGTAGCTGTCCAGTTTTCTCATCACCATTTATTGAAAAGATTGTGTTTTCCCATTGTGTATTCTTGCCTCCTTTTTCATAGTTTAATTGGCCATGTAGTGTGGGTTTATTTCTGGGGAAAAAGTACATTCTCAACTACAATGCTATAGTTTATTTTATGTTTTATCTTTATTGGAAGTCCGTAAATATATTCAAATTGAAACTTCTTAACTACTTTGAAATTATTTTATTAAATATGATACTTTTCTTGACTGTTTAGCAAAATGTAAGTTTAAATATGATACATCCAAATTTCACTTAATGCCTTATTTATATATTTTCATAAAAATATTTAGTAAACATTTAGTGAGAACCAAGCGATGTATGGAATTGTTGAATCACTATATTGTACACCTGAAACTAATATAACACTATATGTTAACAAACAGGAATTAAGATAAAAACTTAAAAAAAATTGTCTTAATTGGGGGTTAAAATTTAATGGGAGACAACTTCCTGCTAGCTTTGCTTTCTTCTATTTGTGGTGTGATTACTGGATTTCCTTGTTTTAGTTTTTTGTTTGTTTGTTTGTTTGTTTGTTCGTTTTAACCCCTAAGGATATCTTTCCATATGGGCTTCTTCAGATTGAGAATTTTTTTTTATTAGTTGTATTTAAAGCTAGCTAATCAGCAATATAAGGAAAATTTGAGACTTATATATGTTTTAAATTTGTTTTTTTATAGGCTCCAAAACCAAGGAAGGTGTGGTTCATGGTGTGACAACAGGTAAGCTCCATGGGGCTCATATCCAAGAATGATATGGAAACTAGTAAGCATTAATCATTCAGAATGTAATTGTAAGCAACCACTGTGCTCATAGGAAAGCATTCTAAGGGAACATCAGCTTTGTTTAACCTTAATTCTTTATTACATATTTTCAGTAGGTCAATATTTATTATCAATAAATAAAACACAAAATATTTCACTGTCAAAAATGATGGCTCTGAATTGACCAGAGAGGTTTAATTTATGGTAGTAATAGCATTTGAATATTCTGACCAACATAACATTTTGGCAAACTGCTGCCATAAATTACATACAGGTATTGCCATGTTTCGAGCATTAATATAAAATTTTCTGTAGAGTATATTGAAACATTCTGACATTGAACTATACTCAGTATAATATTTCCTTGATGATTCAGAAAGCATTTATGGAAACACCCTTGGAATGATCAGTGAAGTATTTATTGTATTTATCTCTACTTGGCATAATTTCACCAAGAATCTGAATAGGTTTATTAGAAGATTATAATAACTTAATATCAAAATGATGAAAATGATGGTGATGATGAGGAGAAGGAGGAGTATGATAGGGCTAGAAATAGAAAAAAAATGATAGGGGAACTGAAGTTTAATAATCTTAAGAGCCCACAGACTTGCTGTGATTCAGTTTCATGTTGTATGTATTCCAGGCTGTTTGGCAGATGTGGTAAAACAGGGTATATAATGAGAAATATAATTCATAGGATCAGAAAGCAGTAAGTGTAATAGTGTCTCAGAAATATACCATGTTCTTATTACTGAATTAAAAATGGAAGTGGGGAAAATCAAGTGGGAGTATTAGTATAGTATTGTGGTTGATCCCATAACTCTGGAGCCAGACTTCCATGGTTCAAATTTCTGCATGTCGTTTATCAGCTGTGTGATTTTCTGCAGGAATCATAACCTTTTTGTGATTTAGTTTCCTCATCTATAAAAGAATAAAGAGAATTAATGTATACAAACACCTAGAGTAATGAAGGCAAGTAGTGTGTACTATGTAAGTGTTATTTATCCTCACTGTATACTGGGTCTATCTTGAACAACATTTTTACAGATAGTGGAGAAAAATGTTTCATATGACTATTTTATATATACTTTTGATAAGTAAGTGAGGGTGCAAAATTAAAACAGAACGCTTTGAAACTGTTTCTGCTAGAAGGTAAATTAAAGTATGCTGTTTGTTTTGCTGTGTTGGCAATCCAATCAATATGTAATGCCCAGAACTAAGCAAGTAAATGAACTGTATTGCCTTGTAGGGACCTTTCCATAAATATGATGTTATTAAGCATGATTTTAATATGACCTGGACAGCAGACAGTTGGAGACTACTATCTGAAGGGCATAGCTAGATTAGTGGTGTTCCAGTTGGTAGTTGAAGAATCCCTGTAGTTTAGAAAGCAGATAAGCTTGTGGCCCGATTTGGAGTCTGTGTCATTCTCCAGAATGGCAGAAAGTAAATGAGTTTGTGTGTGTGTGTGTGTGTGTGTGTGTGTGTGTGTGTGTGTGTATGTGTTACTGAAGTTTGTACAATAAGGCAACATTTTAGCCTGCCACCTTACGTTTCCCTGATTTTATAATATTGAGAAGTTTGCATATCATGTCTTTAGCATACTGAGGAATCTAAGATAACCCATAGTAACGATGTTTTCATAATTTAGTTTAATCCAGGGCTTCTCAAATGTATTTGACCTTATTTCAATAGTTACTAGGATTGAATGAAACCAAGGTTCCACACAACACTATGGAAAATGCTGCTAAGCAGCAAGGCCATGATGATTTTGATGTGGGTAATATTCACAGCCATTATATCAATCAACTACCCTGGCAATAGTAAGATATCAAAAATGCCATAAGTAGTCTGACCAGGAGGAATGCATTGGGATAAATCTGCAATAAATACTACCATCCTTCTCCCATATCAGGTAATGAGTAGGATTATTTAATATAAAATCCAAATTCCAAGTGTAAGGATAAATAAGATAATTACCTCAATGGTTAAGGAGAAGAATTGGTCTTAAAGCAGAAATGAGAAACTATTATATAGAATATAACATTATCAGCTAATGTGAAAGGAAAAATTTCCTCAAGATTCATCCCATTACTTATTTTTGCAGAAATATCAGCTTCAATAAACTTACTTAGACTAGGAGTTTTCTACCTCAAAAATTCCAAGAAAACTAAATCCCCCCAGTTAGATAATCTCATGATAAAATCTAAAAATCGCTACCTTAAACCCTAGCTTTTTTTATCTCAGTTCATTATTGTTGTAGTGGTCAACTTAATGCATTATGTTATAGAAAAATATGAGAGTATATTTAATCTGGACTTACTGAATGACAAATCTTTGAAGGTGCTTAAAAAAAGTAAATGTTGAGGGGCGCCTGGGTGGCTCAGTCGGTTAAGCGGCCGACTTGGGCTCAGGTCATGATCTCACGGTCCGCGAGTTCAAGCCCCGTGTCGGGCTCTGTGCTGACAGCTCAGAGCCTGGAGCCCGTTTCAGATTCTGTGTCTCCCTCTCTCTCTGCGCCTCCCCTGTTCATGCTCTGTCTCTCTCTGTCTCAAAAATAAATAAATATTAAAAAAAAAAAAAAAGTAAATGTTGATTGGGGCCCCTGCGTGACTGAGTCGCTCAAGCGTCTTGACTCTTGATTTCTGCTCAGGTCATGATCTCATAATTTGTGAGATCCAGCCCCGCAACTAGCTTTGTGCTGGTAGTATGGAATTGGCTTGGGATTCTCTCTCTCCCCCTCTCTCTCTTCCCCTCCCCTGCTTGCCTTCTCTCTCTCTCTCACTCTCAAACTAAATAAATAAACATAAAAGTAAAATAAATGTTGATAAAAGCTTACTTTTTTTTTTCTCATGGAAGTATGGTTTAAAGAAATTCCAATTATTGGAGATTTTCTGAAGGTTTTGATTCTTAGAAACAAAAGTTTATTACATGATAATGAACACAGCCAATTTCGACATGCTATAATTTAAATTACCGTATTAAAATGTTTTATGATATAAATTTATTTTCATCAAATATATAATTTGTACTGTTAAAAGCTAGGTATTCTTAACTTTATAATTGTGTTTAATAACAAGGTTTGGTTTTACTATATCTATTTGAAAAGTTGGTGCCACATTTCCTTTCTGAAATTTTATTTTTGACTTAAATCTAATGATTGAAGTTAATGAATAAATTACAGAATACACAAAATTTCTCTTAATGCATTCAAATAATTTATTGGTGTCTGCTGTGAAATAATATAAAGAAAAATAACAGGATCTCTGATTTTAATGAATTCCAAATAGACTGATGGAGGTGGATAGACATAATGGGAAGTGAATAATTCTGGCACAAAGTTCAATAGCAGAGATATATCTAAAATTTTATGAGATCACAGGAGGAGGAACAGGACACCTGTTGGGAGGAAATGTTTTTAACATGGAATTGGACATCTGAGGTGGGTTTTAACAGCAGTTTGAATTTGCTGAGTAAATAGGGAGATATCTGAGAAGGATCAAAGCTCCTGGCCAGAGGGAACTATATGAAAGAAATTGGGAAAGACTGGCACATTTGGGGGAAAACATAAAATATTATACTATCAGTAAGTTGGGAGGAAGTATCTGTTTTGATCCTGGTTATGAGGTCTTTTCCCTTAAAAATGAATATTATTTATCAGATGAAAAATGACTAATTTGAATGTGTCTCCTTTTGTTTTGTCATCTTTTGTTTGGCATATCAACGGAGAAACAATGTTCTTAAGAGAGGGACTTGGGGCTTAAGATCAGTGGATAATCCACTAGATAAATCAAGTCCAATGAAATCTTTTAAAATGTGTCCATTATTGCTACAGGTATGCTCTGTCATTTTGTAATGTAACTAATTTACTTATTCTTACAATGATAAAACCTGGTGAATTATAATAAAGTACAAAGTGCATTTTACCGTGAACTTTATGTGCATTAAAAGTAAATTAATGTGTATACATATGCAAAGCATGGTCTAGATATTGTAAAAATAACCTCTCACGGCTGGCAGAAAAAATACGAGTCTATAAAAAGATCAAAATTTATTCTTGTCTTTGAGATACTGTAACAAGAAAGTGTTCATTTTTCAAGCAAAATTTTCTATTGATGTTCTTGGAAAAGAAAAAAAATGACAAGTTAAAGCCCATAATTCACTATTTTTAAAGGATCAACATTCTGGAAATGTTTTAAAACATGAAATCTCCAGTACAGCTTCTCACTGACACTGAAATTGAACTTTGCATTGGGAATAGCCATTATTTGTTAGGAGGCATCAACGGTATCCCTAGAAGTGGCAAAAGGCAAATATCAAGCAACATCTTCTGGGGACTCTTCCTGGTTTTAGACGCTAGGGCCATTTCAATTTTGCCATGTTGCCTAGAACTGAAGAGTAAGCATCTATCCTTACAGACCACCTTACTTCCATGACCTGCTATTTCAAAACCCAATTGCTTTGTCCACATTGTTCAATCATTGGCTTCCTCCAATGAGTGACATGAAATCTGTACAATAATCATGTGATTAGCATATCACACCACCTTAACAGCTGACAGTGTAATTCATCGAATTCCTTGGGGTGGGACTTATCTGGAGAGGATGTACACAAGCCTAAAACATAATCTCCCGCCCCCCCAAAAAGTGTCTCTATTTGCTTAGGAGAGGGCCTGAGGAAAAGTATCACTCAAAACCGCAAATTCTTGAAATCTGGGGGAAAAGCAGAAAAGAAAGAGTTTATGAGGCAAAATGAAGGCAAACGTTACATAAATGGAGATAAAAGATGCAAGATGTAGACTTTATAAGTGTTATAAGGTTTAGATGAAGAGAGATTGTTTTATTTCTCTATCAACCTTGAGATTATTAACAGAGCAGAAGATCTTGTGTTTTGTTTTTTCATAGAAATCTTCATTTAATTGAAACAAACATTTTTATTGGAGTTTCCTTTATTTGGGAATTGCATGGAGGTAATATACAAAGATTAAAACAGCAATTATATCAGATATGGTTTTAGAGAAATTTTGATATGAGATTAAGTTTTTCCTTCCAAATCTAATCCCAAACTATTTACACTGTCTTCTCTAAATTTTTACCTTATTAAAAAAATCTACTGAATGACCATATTGTATTTTGTTTTATGAAAATAAATTATAAGTTTTCTCAACAAACTTCATTTTCATACTAAACACCTAGCTCTTTTGTTGCCATTAAAATTGTTGAAAATCAATCTTTTTATTTCAAACCCTGTTTCGACGCTTGAAGTTTCATAAAAGGATTAAAATTTCTTCATAACCATACCTTACTCTATTGTTCATTTTTTTTTGGCTTAAGTTTTATTTTAATTCCAGTTAGTAAGCAGACAGTGTTATATTAGTCTCAGGTGTACAATGTAGTGATTCAATAATTCCGTGCATCACCTGGGGCTCACCATGACAAGTGCACTCCTTGATCCCTGTCACCTATTTAACCCATGCCCACCCCTTTCCCCTCTTGTGACCATCAGTTCTCTATAATTAAGAGTCTGCTTCTTGATTTCTCTCTCTCTCTCTCTCTCTCTCTCTCTCTCTTTTCTTTCCCTTTGCTCATTTTCTTTGTTTCTTAAATTTCGCATAGGAGTGAAATCACATATTTGTCTTTCTTTAACTGACTTATTTTGCCTAGCATTATACTCTCTAGCTCCATCCATATTGTTGCACATGGCAAGATTTCATTCCTTTCTATGTCTGAATAATATTTCATCGCATATATTGCATCTTCTTTATCTATTCATCAGTCAATGGACGCTTAGTTTGCTTCCATAATGCTACTATAATCATTGGGGTGCATGCATCTCTTTGAATTACTGTTTTTGTACTCTTTGAGTAAATATGCAATAGTGTGATTGCTGGATCATAGGGTAGTTCTATTTTTTTAACTTTTTGAGGAAACTCCATCCTGTTTTCCACAGTGCCTGCACCAGTTTGCATTCCCACCAAGACTGCACAAGTTTTCCTTTTACTCCATATACTCACCAATACTTGTTTCTTGCATTGTTGATTTTAGACATTCTGACATGTATGAGATGCTATCTCCTTGTACTTTTGATTTGCATTTCTCTGATTGTAAGTGATGATGAACATGTTTTCATATGTCTGTCAGCCATCCAGATCTCTTCTTTGGGGAAATATCTGTTCATGTCTTCTGCCCATCTTTCATTTGGATTATTTGGGTGTTGGGTGTTGAGTTCTATAAGTTATTTATATATTTTGGATACTAGCCCTTTATCAGACATGTCATTTGCAAATATCTTCTCCCTTTCTATAGGTTTCCTTTTAGTTTTGTTGATTGTTTATTTCACTGTGCAGAAGTTTTTTATTTTGATATATTCCCAGTGGCTTATTTTTGCTTTTGTTTCCCTTGCCTCAGGAGACATATCTAGAAAAAAGTTGCTCTGGCCAATGTCAAAGAAGTTATTGCCAGTGTTCTAGGATTTTTATAGTTTCAGGTCTCACATTGAGGTCTTTAATCCATTTTGACTTTATTTTTGTGTAAGTGGTCCAGTTTCATTCTTTTGCATTCAGTCTTCCCAATACCAATAGCTGAAGAGATTGTCTTTTTCACACTGGATATTCTTTCCTGCTTTGCCAAAGATTAATTGATCATATAGTTGTGGATTATTTTCTAGGTTTTCTAGTCTGTTCCATTGATCTAATTGTCTATTTTTGAGCTAGTATCATATTGTTTTGATCTCTATAACTTTATAACTTGAGGTCTGGAATTGTGATGCCTCCAGCTTTGCTTTTCTTTTTCAAGGTTACTCTAGCTATTTGGAGTCCATTGTGGTTCTATTCCAATTAAAAATTTTTTTTTAACGTTTATTTATTTTTGAGACAGAGAGAGACAGAGCATGAATGGGGGAGGGGCAGAGAGAGAGGGAGACACAGAATCGGAAGCAGGCTCTAGGCTCTGAGCCATCAGCCCAGAGCCCGATGCGGGGCTCGAACTCACGGACCGCGAGATCGTGACCTGAGCTGAAGTCAGACGCCCAACCGACTGAGCCACCCAGGCGCTCCTCTATTCCAATTTTAGAATTGTTTGTTCTGCCTATGTGAAAAATACCATTGGTATTTTGAAGGGATCACATCACACTGCTTTGGGTAGTATAGACATTTTAACATTGTTTGTTCTTCCAATCCAAGAGTGTGAAATGTCTTCCCATTTCCTTGTGTTGTCTTCCATTTCTTTCATCATTGTTTTATAGTTTACAGAGTACAGATCTTTCACCTCTTTGGTTAGGTTTATTCCTAGGTATCTTATTATTTTTGGCGCAATTATAAATGGGATTGTTTTCTTAATTTCTCTTTCTGATGCTTCATTATTGGTATATAGAAACGTAAGAGATTTCTATAGATTTATTTTGTATCCTGCAACATTACTGAATCCATTTATCAGTTCTAGTAGTCTTTTGGTGGGGCCTTTTGGATTTTCTATAAATAGTTTCATGTCATCTGTATTGTTCATTTCAGAGGGTAACATGAGCACATATGTGTTGTGTGACTAGGAAGGTATGGTGAAAATGGGCATGCTCGGTGAGATTAAAGAATTGGCATTGAAATTGAAATAAATAAATACTTACTTCATCTCATAATAACTGCACCTGGAATCGTTGCTTTCTGTAAACTTTCCTTAATAAAATGTTAACCAAACCTCAATTGCTCAAAGGCTTTCAACTTGTGATCATTACACTTGAAGCACGTTTTAATATTTGCAGGATTACAACAACATATCTTAGCAAAGATTTAATGTTTGTCTAAACGACACTCACTTAAAAATCTCTGTAGTTTTTATTTCTTCTGACACCTCAGTTATTTATGGTATGTGTAAACACAGGTCTTTAGAAGTTAACAGCTAGTGGAAGTGAAATTATTTTAAGTCCCAGTTGTTCCACTGTCCCACTGTTAATCTGCTGTTCTGGATTTATCCCAGTGGCTGAGAAGACCAAAGAGCAAGTGACAAATGTTGGTGAGGCGGTGGTGACAGGGGTGACAGCAGTTGCACAAAAGACAGTGGAGGGAGCAGGGAGCATCGCAGCTGCCACTGGCTTTGGCAAAAAGGATCAGTTGGGCAAGGTATGGTTGCATACATTTTATGTTGCATTTGCAAAGTCTCAGGATCACAATGCATTTTCATGGAAGGCAAGAATAAGATGCTTATTTGAGGGAGGGCTGACTCACCCTCCTCTTGTTAAAAAAAAAAAAAAAAGATCTACCTTCATGTGTGCATTCTTTTTGGAGGCATTAATCCAGATAAATGCCGTGAAAACTGTACAGTAATCATGATTGTTTCATTTTCTGGAAGAAAGTTAATGAAATGAACAAATGTAATAAATATGAAAAGAGCTATGACATTTCAGAAAGAATGGGTGCTTTCACATTAGCTATGAGTCTTGCAATCTCTCTTTGTTGAAACATAACAAATGCTTTGTGCCCAAATGACAGATTTTCAAAATGAAGATCTTTTAGTTGATTTCTTTATAATGACATCATCTCTTATTAAATGGTACATTTGCTTATCGCATAGCAGTTAATTTGCAAATACATGTTTGTGGGAACGAAGAGACTTAAATTGTATACCAACCGGAGATTGTGCTTTTGGGGTGATTTTAAAATTCTCAGAACTTTGAATGCATTTCTTGACAAATATGAGACGCTAGTAAGAATATACAAAAGATACTATGACTTTCATTTTGACAGGTAAGTGATAGAAAATGAGATGTCAACTGGAATATGAAATTTCATAAATTTCGAGACCACAGCAGCAGACATTTTTGCTGTTTCTCTGACACCATGGCCTCCTTGCTACTCCTTAAACAAACCAAGAACTCCCTTGCCCTGGCTCCTCTCTCTGTCTAGAAGGCTCTTCCCCAAGGTTGTATACTTGGTTCACGGCCTCATCTTCTCAGGTCTTGTTAAATGACACCTTCTCAGTGAGGCCTACCCTGTACTATTTGAGATTGGAGTCATTCTCTTCACCTCTGGTATTCCCAGTCTCCCTACTGTTTATTTTTTTCCTTTTATACCAAAGCATGTATCACCTTTAAGAATCATGAATAACTTACTTTTTTTTTAATATCTGTTGTTATTTTCTTTGTCGCCTCCTAAAATATAAGCACCATGAGGGTGGAATATATTGATTTTGTTCACTGATATTTCACAAGTATCTGGAACAGTACCTGACACATAGTAGATAATTAGGAATATTTATTAAGAAGGAAAAGAAGGAAGGAAATAAGTAAACAAGCAAAGTGATTTTTATTTCTGTATCTAATAATTATGTGGATAGTATAGCAACTGTGGCTATTCAACTATCTGAAAGTTATAACCAAAGAGATTTTGGAATAGATATTTTGAAAAACTATAAGAAAATAGCTTTACTTGCTGGCAAACTACTCTGGGTTATTTCCACTCCATACAATGCTATGTAGCAGGCCTGCTTTGATGGATCATTAAAACATTGATATTAGAAACACAGGACTAAAAACCTGTGACATACTGAAATTTATCACATGTATTTATATCATCTGGGAAACTTATGCTAGTTATAGAAAATCTGGGCTGGGCTTCTAGTGAAGTTCTTCAGCCTACACTGAAATGTATGGCTGGTGAAGGTAGTATTCTTTTGTGTGGATTACGCTTTTCAAATAATCATATTTCTTGTGATAATAGTCATACAAATTTCTACTTTCTGTCTCAATTTATAATTATATTTGTAGCTTTAGTACTTTTCAAAAGTTAGGAGGGACCGCAGGTATTAGTACAGAAGCAGTTAACCTGTTTGGTGTCCTAGACTTTTCTGCCAAATCTGATAGAAGCTGTGGACTCTCTTCTCAGAAATATACACAATGAAAGGCTTAGGGGGGTCTTGGAAGCCCATAAATAGACAGAGTCCATGATTTAGACCAATTCTCTGTGCAGATGGGGAAAGTGAAATCTGCAGAGGGGAAGCGAGCAGTCCAAGATCACATGGCCAATTGTAATTGATTGGATACCAGTACGGCTTTTCCCATCCACTATGTCCCTTCCCTAATCACTTACCTTCCCTTTGAGCTTTTATAGCTGACTTGTGGACAACCAGAAATAACTGGAAAAATTCTATGCTTCAGAATATTAAAAAAACAGGGAAACATGTATCATCCGCTTCTCACCCCTACGTAAGGCCTACAGTGTAAATTGCAAATAAGGCATGAAAGTGCTTCATTTCTTAAGAAATTGGGCTTGGTTTTTACTTTTCTAAAAATATTACTATTATCTTCATACTTTAAAGCAGAAATCTAAATGATATAACAAAATTAACCATTTGGAGATATTTCTCTTATGTGTACTTACAAGTTCTTTCAAGTTTTTAATATGAAAATGAAGCCATAATACCTAGAAATTGCAGTATAGTTCTATAAAAAAAAATTAAACTAGAATTTAAATAGCTGATTTTCATCCCTGCTCTATCACCAACAGGCTGGATGACCTTTTGAGAATCTCCTAAAACTCTTTCTCAAATAATGAGAAACTATACCAGAAAACTGTTAAAGCCCAATTTAGCAACAATGTTCTGAGTTTCTATTATAACTCAAGAAAGATGCTAATAATCTTTCCGTTGTGGCTGTATCTATGAAATCCCCCAAATGCTAGAGAGTTTAGATAAATCATTCAATTTACTCATTATGAGATTGTGAAGTAGTGTAATTTCATCATTCAAACTCTGATCAAAATGATTCTGGTAAATGAAAATAAGCAAATTATTGAAGCTTTAACCACTTGTTAATGATTCCATCGACATACTCATTCTTCACTCAAGAAATAATGCTTGCTCGCTGTATGTCAGAAAACTATACACTGTTTTTTCTCTTCATTAAGCTTACAGTCTAGTGACAAAGATTAATAATAAGCATCTAATTGCCACACAATATGTATGCAGTTCTAAACTGTGAAATGCTATGGAGTACATAATGCTGAGGATATCCCAGCTAGTATGCAATAGGGGTAAGGGAGAACATTACAAAGGCTTCCCTGAAGAAGTGATGTTTGCACTGAGATCTAGAAAAATGGCTGGCAATTAATAAGCAAGTGGAAGTTGGAGAAAAAACATTGCAGGCAAAAGTAACAACATGAGGAAATCTCATGTGGTAGGAGGGGACTATGGACTGTAGCTGGAGCCACAGAAAATAAGGTAGAAGGAGCTGGAGAGGTGTGTGGAGGTCACATCCTGGTTGGCTGGGTTGAGAATGTTGGTCTTTATTCTAAGAATGAAGGAACCTATTAAAAATTTTTAAGCAAGGATGTCAGCTTATAATTTTGCCTGTTGAATAGATGTCTCTACCTGTCAGGCAGGAAACAGATTAAAGGGAGGGAAGAGTGGAAACCAGGGACAGTTAGTGGGCTATGATGGAAAGAGGAGATGAGTGCATATTCTAAGATGTTAGTGGGGGAAGAGAAAGGAAAGGATTAATATGAAAACTATGTAGGAGGTAATATCAACAAGATTTGGTGGTTCATTTCATGATACTGGAGGGAAGAGGGATATGATTAGCAGGACTACTGGGTTGTTGGAGTGGATTGTTGGCTGTGCCATTCTGTTGGCAGTTGGTGCTTCTCTTGAATATCAAGAACACTGCAAAAAGAGTGGCTATATTGATGTTTAGCCCTCATGCCTTTTGAGAGTATTTGGCTCATTACTCCCTGATTAGTGGAACAAATCTCCCCCCACCCCCCGCCCGCCCATTTCTTTCCTCCTTCCTTCTCTCCTTCTTTTCCTCCCCTTCTCCCTTCCACCCTTCCTTCTTTTCTTTATTTCCTCCCTGTGGTGTTTTCTCTTCCTTTTTTTTTTTTTTCTTTAATCAAGAGCTCCAGTAGCTCATTTTGGTTTTTCCGGTTTTTGATAAATTTATTTCTTTGGGAATGTTTGCTTTGGTGTACTCTATCTCCTTTTGATGTTAACAGAGAGATATAATGACAGATATGTAAGTATTATTTTGAATTTGAATTTCATATGAATGAAGCTATCCTTAGATCTAATTTCTAATTATAAGACATTAGATTAAAGGACAAATAGGATGTCTTGAATTTTAAGAATTTGCTTTATCAAATATTATTAGCTCCTCTACTGAATACATTAGAATAGTACATCTACTGATCTATATTTTTACCTGTGTGCACACAAGAGGTTATAGCTACACAATTTATTTCCTAAAGCTTATTTGATTGGCATGGTAGAAAACAGGCTGCAAATGCACTGGCAGAAATACTCAATCTTTAAGTTCAAACAGAGTTATATAGACAAAATTTGTTTACTACTTCTATTGAGAACAAGTTATCTGCTGATACCAAGACTATTACAAACCAACAATCAAGTAAGAGGTTCTGTAGTACATTTATGTGTGCAGTATACAGCTAGTCACTACATTGACTCCATTACAACCCCTCAACAGTGCTTTGCATGTGGTTACTGCTTAAATAAATCCTTGCTGAACAAATAAGTGTTTATTTATTGCTTTCTGGAATACTCTAGAAGAGCTGGATCCTCAGTGTCCCTGAAGTCTATACTTTTGTAAAATATATATTTTTTAATTTATAGAGAGTGAAAGTTCTGCATCTCCTATAGAGCCACTGCCTGACAAATAGTACAGCAGTCAGCTTCATTATCACATGCCATTTAGGCATTGAACTATCTGCATGGAAATTAATAGGTTTCATTCAGGAAATAAGCTTGAAATATCTATAGCCTCAGATACTTGAAATATTCAAGTTCATCTGTTTTTATTTTTCCTCAGAATCAGAGTGAAGTGCCTAAACAGTATGAAAAAAATAGATCAGATTTTAAGAATTTTTTACTGGCTCCAGCCTACTTATCTGGAAAATATTGATTTCAAATGGATAGTAGCATGCATACTCTGTGCTCCTGCATTAATTCATAAGAAGATAGCTAACCAAGTTTGTGCTGGAGGAGTAAAACAAAGCAGGAATGAAAAATAACAGGTTTGACATAATTTATAACATTTAAATGTCCTTCTACTTAACTTTCCTTTGACTTAGCAGAGCTACGATGTCTAGCTTGATGCAGACTTATTTTTAAACACTTGAGTATTATAGACTTTCTAATCAAATAATCAGATGATGGATGTTGACATCAGCTAACTCATTTATGCTGATTTCATAAATAAGCCAAAGGTGACAGTCAATCTTTCAGATTTCTTTGAAGAAGCATATACCTATTATAGGTATAATCTTAATAGTGTATTGTTTATAACAAGGTAACAGGAGATGTCAAGATTAACAGCATCATAATCTTAGCTTAAAGCATGTTGTAACTAAAGAAAAAACCTAATTGATCTGATTTCTTTGTTTTAACATGTCTATAATCAGTAATATTTTGCAATGTGGCATATAAAAAATCAATATTTGAAGCTCATATGAAAGTCCACTAATATTACATGAAGTCTTTCCACTTGGAAACACATCTGTTATGTTGGACTTTCTTTATATCTCATAATATTTCACTGGGTTCGGGAAGGATTAATCATGATTCCTAATGACACTTAATCTTGTAAGGTTGTGAATGGGAAGGTGCACAATAATTGTACATGAAGTTGTAAGGAACATAGGCTTATGGTTATGTTTTCATTAAAATTCAATAGCATTCATTCATTTAATGGGTACTTTGTATGTGCTGGACACTCAGCTGGGCACCATGAGGAATACAGAGGTGGATAACACACGGATAGCTCCAGCCTTCAAGAAATGTGGGGTCTTGGCATAGCACTGACATATTTACCCCTGGGAAAAAGGAGCATCTCTGCTCTTTGAGACTGTGTATGTATCTGTAAAAAGTACATATCCACCATAAGGGAAAAAATGCTTGTTGTTAAGAATGAGAGAGAGATCTGTACTCCCAATATATATTCTACTTTAAATTTTGTTTTTGTCAGCAGGCCATGAAATTACCTCACACACATAGAGATAACAGCCACAATATTTTAGCTGTTTAGACAGAAACATAAAAATTCTCCCACCTGAGTCCTAGGACCAGTTGTTAATAATGTGTAAGGATTATAACCCCGCAATAGATACATGGCCACAAATCCAATTTCCGTCTTCAAAGAACCAGTTGTGATAGTAGTTGTGTTTGTTAGAAAATGTATTATAGGAAGAGTCTGATAGAACTGCTTCAAGGCACACCAGCAAATAGCTTTAAACCATATTTCTGAAATTGGCTTATTCCTTCATAAATGCTTAATGTGAATTAAAATTCAGTGAATGCACCGTGAAAGCAATAGCCATACTTTTATGAATCAGTCTTTACTGTACATGTGGCTAACACCTATTGCAAATGTCCCTTCACCTGCAAAAAGAACATGATAATTTTGATATTTTCATGAATCAGATACTATTATATGTAGAAAGATTTCAAGCTAAGGTGTTTTCATTTTAAAACTCTGCTACCATCTGAGCCGTATTTCCACCTCGTAATTCAATGGAAAACCTGGAAAAAGAATATTAATATGTTTCGGTGACAGGAATAAAGGTAATAGATGTATTTTTTTCATTATGACATACAGTAGTCATTTCCCAAACTTCAATGATAATCAGTTTTCTTGTTTCTAAAAAGTAAGAATAATTTGAATTTCTGCCCCTTCAGATATACGCTTTTAGTTTTCCAATTTTCAGGGAGATAGTTGAGGGTGTTTGCTTTATCAAAAGAAAATAGATATTTAAAAAACACAAAAATCTAGGGCAAAATATATTTACTTGAATTCAAAGGAATAGAAATAAGGTAAATGAGATGCCAATTGTGTTTTGCATGCAACTACACAATTATGGAACTAGAATTGAATGATATATCTCATCAACCCAATTGTTCCCTGATGAGGAGAAAATAAGTAGTTTGTAAATTCAAATAGGAGGTAATTCTTTTATAAGAAATTTTATCAAAACTTTGCAAAACATTGAAATCTTTAAGTTACAATTTTTTAAAGTTTAAATTCAAGTTAGTTAACATACAGTGTAGTCTTGGCTTCAGGAGTAGAACCCAGTGTTTCATTATTTACATATAACACCCAGTGCTCATCCCAAAAAGTGCCCTCCTTAATGCCCATCACCCATTTAACCCTTCCCCCCACCTATTGGCCCTCCAGAAACCCTTAGTTTGTTCTCTGTATTTAAGTCTCTTATGGTTTGCCTCCCTCTCTGTTTCTATCTTATGTTTTCTTCCCTTCCCCTATGTTTAACCATTGTGTTTCTTAAATTCCACATATGAGTGAAATCACATATCTGTCTTTCTCTGACTTATTTTGCTTAGTAGGATACACTCTAGTTCCATCCACATTGTTGCAAATGGCAAGTTACAATTTAAATATTCCTCTATCAGGTGATTCTAGAATCACTAAACAGATATTTTGAAAATTCTCAAAGTAGTAATTAATTCTTAATATGGCTATGGTGGTACATTAATACAAAGAACACTGAGCTAGAAATTATGTGTTTTGAATAAATAAATAATTGAATGAATAAAAAAGTTTTTTTAAAAGAATATATATTTTATCTTCCTGGTTAGAAGTAGAAACTACCTTACTTTTCCTTTGTGTTCTTCACACTAACACAACATAATAAATTTATTTGGAACTGAATTCATAAGAATGAATTCATTTGGCAGCTTTTTAAATTGTGAACTATAACGTGTGAACTGTTAATTTATGAATTTTAGAATTTAAGAGTTTAAGACTAGAATTTAACTGTCTGACAAGCCATAATAGCAAATTATCTCCAATTCACATACATATACACACTTTATCCTATTTAATTGTTGGAAATGCTCAAAAAAGTGGAGAATTGTCCTTTCAATATACACTGTGCTAATTTATGCCACAAGAGTTTTCTGAGTATGTACATACAGCTTTGTCTGAAGGGCCCAGTTTTTGGCCAGTAGACTGTGTATTATTTGCTATCTAGTGAAATTGGAGAAAGCACGTGCTCCAGCTACATCACTGAGTTTGAAGATTAATATAATTGTCATGAAAAGCATACAATGACATTAAAAATACTTCATCTTAAATTTTTACCATTATGATGTATGTAAAGTAGGCACCTTAAAAAGTAATCTTCACTAAATACTAATAACTGCTTAAAGTAATAACCTTTCCCTCGTAGTCTTTCTGCAAGGGAAACTAACACTTGGGAATTTAAAACAAAAGCAGTTCACAAGTTTTCTAATTAAAGCTGCTCTATATCTGTTCTTTTGACTCCCCATGATAGCCACTGACCTTTATCTTTGTACTGGGTTTCTGATTTACCTGCATCATTTGATTTGGTCATGTGTAGGAAAAGCATGGCTCAAAGCTCAGGGCATGGGCTTTAAGTCAGGGAACATGGAATTGGTCTTGTCTCTCTCCCTCTGCTGAGTGATATCATCTCACCCCTCTGAGCATGGATTTTCTCATCTGTGAAATAAAAGGGCTGGATTAAATGAAGTCAAAATGTTTTAAGTATGTTTAATGGCTTGAATTTTAGGCCAGTTTGTTCAGTTACACATTGCCAGACCTCAGAATTCATTTAACCTTTCTAAACCAAAGCTACTTGAGTGTCTGTAACTGGCCAGCCACTGCACAGAGTCTTTGTGAATGAAGTGAAATCATGCACACAAAAGATAAACATGAACTGTAACATGTTATACAGTGGGGACATTTTATTAAGAAGAGGCTGTATTTTCATTGAAATGTGTTAGATATATAATTATAGGTCTCGTTTATATAAGTAAATTGTAAACACAGAAAATGTAAAAACCATTCAATGAACATCCTACTTTATTTAGCTAAATAAAATGAAGTTACATTACTATTATTTTTCCTCTGATTTCCTCAATGTGGTTCTACTAAATATTACACACATGATATAAATAGAAAGAAATAATTTAGGGAAACAGGTGTAAATGAAGTTAAATTTTTTTTTCTTTGAAATAGAAGAAAATTTTTTTTCTTTGAAATAAAATTCCAGAGCCCTAGTATCTTATTAGGAGTAGAGGTGCTGTCTTTTCTAAATGCCTTTTTAATACCAAAGCCATAGAGAGTAGTTCTGGGCGTTTAGTGGAGCTCAGGTCTGGAGCTCAGGCTGACTGAAATTGTTCTCATTCACTCTTGTTGTCTTTTTCTTAATAAGGTTGGTGTGTAGGTCCTGGGTTAGAGATATTTAGAGAGATCATCAGGACTAAGCATCTCATATCTAAATCCTATTCTTTTATAGCCATTTTCTATAAAATCTCTTGAACAAGGCAAAAGAAATGACTTTCTTCATTCCTATGAAGTTTTTGTACCAAATGCTGATGAAGCTCCCTGCTGACCTGTATAGGGACATGTCTAAGATTTGCCCGTGTATCTTCTCGGCTCCTTCCCTTATACTCAAAGGAAGGAAAGTCCACTGAAGGGAAGAAGGCCAGAGAGTTTTTCCTGAAGCTAATTTTCTATGCCAAAACTTTCTAGAATGGGAGCTTCCAGAGGAGGTACAATCCCAAGCTTATCTGACTTTGACACCTTCATGATAAGCACTAATGCTTAGTTTATAACATTTAAGGCCTTGCATTTAATGTTTAGTTATTTCCCATGTTAAGCAGACTTATTGTATAAATATTCAACCAAATGCAAGGTTTACTTGTTGCCAGAACTTAACATGAGCTCAAAGTTTCCTCTCCCCAAGTTCACCTGAAAATGAGGTGATATGTCTGCAAAGGGGGAAAGAAGGGAGGATAGGAACAACAATATCCTTGCTCTTGATTGGGTCTGGTTTTCATTTAGCACAGCTATTAATGTCCTGGGGTGACTCTCTGATGTGGTATATGGTGTGGTCTAAATGTGCCCATCTATCCACTCCTGTTCTCCTGTCATCTCCTGCTTCTGTCATCCACACTTGGCCACCAGAGCCCATATACTCCTCTTTTTACCTGATCTGGGCTCAGGGGAAACTTAGGAACCCCTGCCACACCAGCCTCAACTCTTAGGAATCAGGGGATGTAGGTGTGAGGGGAGCAAGATTAAACTCTCCAACTTGGTATGTGAGCCCCCCATGTCTGTGTGATTATTTGCTCATACTCTATTAGCATTAGGAAAGTTATTTGGTCTTACTCTTCAGGCAGAATCCCACTAGGGAATGAGATGTGAGCTTGCCCAGCTCACAGACCTCTCCAACTTCATGAGTTACCACTCATAGAGAAATATTCAGAGAGAAGTATTCAGAGCAAAATACAGATTCCGACACTCCACTAATACTTTCTTTCAAATCTATTTCCCTAGAAATCTCTCTCCTCTTTCTTTTTATACTTTACTGTTGGGAAAACAATGGAAAAGGGTCTGGAACTTGAGCTTTTATAATTTACTTTCAGTGGCTCAACTGTGATCTTATTTCACAGCAATCCTCACACCTGTTTAAATGTGGGATAGGGAATTGCCTATTACAGCTATTACCCAAGGTTACAGTGCCTTCAGTTGGTGTTTCACATTTCTGGCAACTTTATGTGACAGATGTCCACTCAATCACCAACATGATGGTTGGAGCACAAATTGATACATATCATTCTTGAGTACATGTTGGAAATCTATATTAAAGGCACTGAAATTATGTATATTCTTTCAATCAACAGTTTCACTTCTAAATGACCATTAATTTAGGGGCACCTGGTGGCTCAGTCAGTTGAGCATCTGACTCCTGATTTTGACTCAGGTTATGATCCCAGGGTCATGGGATTGAGCCCCACATCAGGTTCTGTGCTAAGCATGGAACCTGCTTGGGAGTCTCACTCTTTTTCCCTCTGCTCCTTTCCCCCCAGCTTATTCACTCTCTCTCTCTCTAAAATAAAATTTAAAAAAAAATTATTTTTTTATTTATTTATATTTTTATTTTTATTTATTTATTTATTTATTTATTTATATTTTTTGTTTATTTATTTTTGAAAGAGAGATAGAGTGTGAGCGGGGGAGAGCAGACAGAGAGGAAGACACAGAATCTGAAGCAAGCTCCAGGCTCTGAGCTGTCAGCACAGAGCCAAATGTGGGACTCAAACTCACAAACAGTGAGGTCACGACCTGAGCTGAAGTCGGATGCTTGACTGACTGAGCCACCCAGGTGCCCCACTCATCACGAATTTAAATATAAGGATATTCATCTCAGCATTGATTATAATGTTAAGTTGAAGAAAATTGTTAGTAGTTTGACAATAGGGTTTTAGATAAGGTTGATAAGGCCTAAGATATGGGTGATCCATACAGTGGTATGCTGAACAGCCATTAAAATGTTGGAGTAGAAGAATAGAATACTTCATGGAGTGGAATGACGCTCTTGTTGCATTAAGTGAAAAGAACAGATTACTAAACAATATGAACAGTTTGTATAGTATTGCCTATTTCTATTTAGAAACCATCTGTGCCTGGTGTATGTATGTATAAAGACCTCAAGTAAATGCATCAGGCTCTCAGTTTTTCTCAGTGAAGCACTCTTTGCATTTCTGGTTGAATAATATTTTGCTTTGGAGAACTCTCTCATTCATAGGCATTGCCTGTGAGATGCCAGCACTATCCCTCAGGCATTACAGCAACCACAAAAAGTCCTCCCACGATGTCCTTGAGGAAACACTACAGTAGACTTTTTCTGGGTCACGGATTATAGTCATTTTATTGGCTCCCCTTGCTTACTTATATTTTCTTTAATTTCCTTTAATAAGTATGTATCAGACTCATAACAAAAGCATAATAAGCGGTGTTTATAATATTCCACTATATTCAACATTTATGTGACTAAACATTCTGCTGGTTTGACCATAATTAGAACTTAAAGAAGCCAATTTTCCTTCTTAGTGTCCCAGTTCTGTTTATGTTTGTTCAACGAATTAAAAAAAATCAGTTTCATGGGTACTTAAAAATATAGTTATACTATTAGTTATTCATCCATTCACCCATTTACTCATCCATTCATCTGGTCCGTATTTGTTAAAGTCATGCTGTGTGTGAAATGCTATGCCAGGCATCATCAGAAATATAGTGATGTACAAAACCAATTTATTGTGCTCTAGGCATTGATATCTAGCTCTTCATCATGATGAGTATATGTAGGAGTTTGTTAGTCTATTGGTTTCACAGACTGCTTGAAGATTGCTTCCCCAACCTCCTTCCGTTTAAGTTTAGAGAAAAGCTGTCTCTGAGTGAGGTATCATAGCACTCATAGTCTCTTATTATTTCTCAGATATATCTGGCTATAGTCCTTATTTCTCTTGATCCCAACTGTCAAACCAAATTCAAATACCATTTCAGCGATTGTCTTTTTATTTATCTAATAATACTGGGTACTACATCCAAATTTCAAGATAAATTTGAACAAAGATTTTTGCAGAGTAATGAGTTATACTGCCTGAATGAGTTTAATGCTTTATTCGTTCTTTCATTTTTGGCAAGTTTATCTGATCATTTGGGGCCTTACAATTTGACTTTGCAAAATTTTAATGCAAATCTTTTGGGCTCTGAGAAAGCTGTCATCATTTTATATTCATGTATACTCAGATCTCCTTAAGCTTGCAAATAAACTTTTAATGCTTTTGTTAATCTGATGACATATAGAAAGTTGTAAAAGTAGGGGCACCTGGGTGGCTCAGTCGGTTAAGCGTCCGACTCTTGATTTTGGCTCAGGTCATGATCCTAGAGTTTGTGGGTTCCAGCCCTATGTCTGGCTCCGTGCTGGCAGTGAGGAGCCTGTTTGGGATTTTCTTTCTCCATCCCTCTCTCTCTCTGCCCGTCTCCTGTTCGCGCACACACATGCACATGCTCTCACGTGTGCACTCTCTCTCTAGAAATAAACAAAACAAAAGAAAAAAAAAGAAAATTGTAAAAATATACTTTTTTTAACTGGAGTTTACTTCTCTTGGAGTTAGATAAATTCATCCACAGTGTACAATTTATTTTATATATGAACAAAGACCTTGTACATGGACTAGGAAGACCTTTATATGCTTTAGTCTTTCCTATAACCTGTGAGTATCTCATTAATAGACACTGCCTTTTGGTCCTAACTAGAAGATCTGATCATCCCAAATGCCTAAAGTCACATTTTAAAATGTTGTATTTTTGGACCTAAGAGTTTATTGAAACATAATAAGAATGACATATGTATTGAGGAGACGTAGAATTCAGTTGCAAATAGAAATTTGAAAGTAATTGATACCGTTCTAAAAAGAAACTACAAACAATGTGACTTGAGGAAGGTACTATTTTATGCTGTGAGTGGTGGGTTAGTGTTGTTGATGTGTGTATATACATGAGGGTGGGTGCGAGGTGTGTGTGTGTGTGTGTGTGTGTGTGTGTGTGTGTGATGAAATTTATGGTAGCAATTTAGAAATCTTCTTGGGGCGCCTGGGTGGCGCAGTCGGTTAAGCGTCCGACTTCAGCCAGGTCACGATCTCACGGTCCGTGAGTTCGAGCCCCGCGTCAGGCTCTGGGCTGATGGCTCGGAGCCTGGAGCCTGTTTCCGATTCTGTGTCTCCCTCTCTCTCTGCCCCTCCCCCGTTCATGCTCTGTCTCTCTCTGTCCCAAAAATAAATAAAAAATGTTGAAAAAAAAAAAATTAAAAAAAAAAAAAAAAAAAAAAAAAAAAAAAAAAAGAAATCTTCTTGGTCCTTCTCAGAGTTCAACCATTTTATAAATGCATCTACATTGATCTATCTTTGGAATCTATGAAATGGCTTTTGGCAGTACTTTCCTTAACATAATTTGGAAGTTACTAGCTAGATTAGTTCTGGAAAAATTAGCCAGTGGCTGTCCACTATCTATAGAATCAAGCCCCAAGACATAATCTTGTTATTCACGACCAATTTTCTTTGGTCTCTCTTTCTTTTTAATCAGAGATGTCACAATTGCTCGACAGAACTCTTCAGTCTAGGCAGACAAGTGTTTTCAAAATACTTTCCAGTTACCTCATCTAATATGTAATTTTTAACTCTGCTTTACCTTTGAGAAGGCTTTTAGGCTTCCTGTCTGAATTTTACCTGGTCTAAAAAGTCCAGCTCAAGCCTCCAGAAATACAAAACAACATTCTGTAACTGCTGAAATGTGTAGTAATTTCACCTTACTTAGTGTTCCTAGCATCTGCAGATATACTATTCATATTTGGTTGCTTAGGTGAAAACATTGAAAGAATCCTTGATTCTTTTTCTTTCACATCCTCCATCCAATTCTATAGCTAATCAGTTCACCTGTATTTCAAAATATACCCCTGATCTTACCATGGCTCCTTTCTCTGTTCCACCATCCTTGGCCAGGTGTTCATCATTTCTTCACCTGGACTCCTTCCCTGGCCTCTGAAGTGACCTCCCTGCTTCTACTCACACACCCCACTCTGTTCCCTACCAGTCACAGTAATTCTTTTGAAACAAAACCCAAATCATCCCTCCCCTGCTGTCAACCATCTAGTGGCTTCCTTTCACAGACAGAATGAAATCCAAATCCTTACTGTGGTTTACAGACCCTACATCCGGTGGCTCTCACTAAGCTCTATGTCCTTTCCCTTTTCCACTGGTGCACTGCCCTCCAGCTATGCTGGCCTTCCAAGTACATTTCCAATACATAATAAGTGTATATAAAATGAATTTTATTCATTTAAATAGGGACTGTTTTTCTTCTGAAAGCAAAGGCAAATGCTATAGTCTTCTGCAAAAAAACTAAATAACCAGAAAATTTTTTTATCTTAATTTAAAAAGACAAACTTCAAGAATGTATAAAATGGCAAAGGCCATTCTCTACTTCAGATTTCTGTGGGATTTTTGGTGCATATTAGTAAGTTAGTATATTACAGAATATGGGCCGATTCTAATAAAATTACTTGTATCTCGCATACTTATCACGAAAGTTCTTGCTTTTCCATGCCTGTATAACAATTCTAGTTGATCCTACATGGGTATGTGAAATTAACTTTCTCCCTAAGAACAATGTAATGTTTTTACTCGTAAGATAAATCTTGGAGATTTAAAAAACTGTTTATCACTATATATTATTCATATTCCATTAAATGTTTTCCTAGTAAGTCACATAAATTAGATTGACTGTTGGACAGATGGGCAGATCCACATGCATCCAATATTAGGCAGTTGGTGAGCATGAGATGCCAGAAAGAAGATGAGGAATATCAAGGCAGGAGGCTTCCTATTGCTCTTGAAAAAGAGGATTCTTTTACTCCTCACTCTCTACTACTTGTTTTCCTTTGAAAGTAAAGCCTTCCAAAGCAACTTTCCACACTTTCTATCTAAACACACACTCAGTGTTTTCTCATGATAATTGATATGTAAATAATAAAATGGAATGTTTAGGCAGATTGATAAAGGGATTTTCCCTTCCCTCTGCCTTTTATGCAAGGATGACAGCTATGAAATGTGTTTCCTTTGCAAGGAATGTGACAGTGTTCAGCTATGAGAAGATGAGAGGGAGAGAAAGGCTGCATATGGAGGAATAGTGTGTCATTTGTCACTGCCTGGATTCATCAGCCATGTGGAACTCCGGGAGGCACTGGCTGAGATACCAGTCTTCTTTATTTATTTTTTCCAGAATACGTCAGCAATACAGATTTCATTAGGAGCAGAGAAAAACATAAAAAACCAGTTAGCCTTTGTGATGGGGAGCAGTCATCTCAGAATATTGATCAAGAGTCAAAAAGAAGGCTTTTTGTAACTTATTTCATCCATAGGTTACACTGATTTATCTAGAAAATTTTAATTTCAGGATGTATCTTTGGATAAAACAAATGAGGATCTGTCTAAAACTACAGATAAATTCTACCAACTGTAATGTTTGATCTGGTGGAAACCATTTTAATTTAACAATCCCTTCTCTATAAGAGGGGATCAATGGATACCCTACAGCAAAATTATGTGTAAAGGCCCCTAGTTTCACATCCAATGCAGATTTTGCATATATTTGATCTTTCTTAATCCAAAATATATCTCTCAGATCTAGATGTCAGTGAAAATTGAGTGAGCAAAAATGCTTCAGGGCCACAGTCTTTTTCTACTTCCTGTCCCCAGATCCCTTCTAATTGATAGAGTAAAATGTGATGAGCCAGAGAGCAGACCACTGTGGCCTTTTCCATACTGCCTCACAAAGGTAGAATTAATGGCCACAGTGATGGTGATCATCCTCACTTTTTATGTTCAGATAAATTTGGATATTTGCTTGGAGTTAATACTTTCTACCACAGTAAAAATTTGGGGAAATTAGTTATATAAATCAGTGTGCCAAATTTTGTTTTGTTTATCCATTTTATTTTGAGTGGTATTAATTCAGCGCTAAATTTTCATTTAGTTATTCTCTACCCAAACTTTGAACCCATATCAGCCAAACATATAGAAAGAAATGGCTTTTGCTGCCATCATGGTTAATTCTTCTTTTATTTTGTATTTTTTGGTTAATTCTTTTAAAATTACTTTTAAAAATTTGGTAAAATATGCTTTAAAATTTATATTTATTGAATGTTTTTCATGAACTCTTTTTTCCTTTGAATACATGTATAATTGATTTGCAACTTACTTTTTTGTTTGTTTTCTAATTTATATTTCTAATTTTTTAATGTTTTTTTAAATTACAATTCTGGTGTAGTTAATATAGTGTTTTATTAGTTTCAGGTGTACAATATAGTGATTCAAAAATTCCATGTATCACCCAGTGCTCATCATGACAGATTCCTTCCTTAATTTCCATCACCTATTTCACCCATCCTCCCTGCCCACCTCCCCTCTGATAACCATTAGTTTGCTCTCTATAGTTAAGAGTCTGTTTCTTCCTCTCTCTCTCTCTCTTTCTTCCCCTTTGTGCATTTGTTTTCTTAATTTCCATACATGAGTGAAATTGTATGGTATTTGCCTTTCTCTGACAGATTTATTTCACTTAACATTATGCTCTCTAGCTCCACCCGTGTTGTTACAAATGGCAAGATTTTATTCTTTTTCATGTCTGCATAATATTGCATTGTGTGTATATAGCACCATCTTTTTTATCTGTTTGTCACTCAATGGACATTTGGGCTGCTTCCATATCTTGGCTATTGTTAATAATGCTGCTAAAAACATAGGAGTGCATGTGTCCCTTTGAATTGGTGTTTTTGTATTCTTTGAGTAAATACATAGTAATGCAATTACTGGATCATAGGGTAGTTCTATATTTAACTTTCTGAGGAGCTTCCATACTGTTTTCCACAGTGGCTGCACCAGTTTGTATTCCCACCAACATTCCGCGAATGTTCCTTTTATTCCATATCCTCACCAACACTTGTTTCTTCTGTTGTTGATTTTAGCCATTCTGACAGGTCTGAAGTAATGTCTCACTGTAGTTTTGATTTGCATTTCTGATGATGAGTGATGTTGAGCATCTTTCCATGTATGTTGGCCATCTGGATGTCTTCTTTGGAGAAATGTCTATTTGTGTCTTCTGTCTATGTTTTAATTGGATTATTTGGTTTTGGGGTGTTGAATCATATCAGTCCTTTGTATATTTTGGATACTAACTCTTTATCAGATATTTCATTCACAAATATCTTCTCCCATTCTACAGGTTGCCTTTTAGTTTTGTTGATTGTTTCCTTTGTTGTGCAGAAGCTTTTTATTTTGATAAAATCCCAAAGGTTTACTTTTGATTATCAACTTGCTTTTCATGTTAGTTTCTATTAACTTCTGAGTTCTAATATTCTTTGCTTAATTTGTTTTCTACTTGTTTCTTTTCAGACTATTGAAGGACGATTTATTAGGTTTTTGGGTTTTTTTTAGAATTGTATCTGTTACTTTAGGGAATGTGTGTGTGTGTGTGTGTGTGTGTGTGTGTGTGTGTGTGTGTGTGTTTAAAGTTTATTTATTTATTTTGAGAGAGAAGGAAGAGAGGAGGGACAGAAAGAAAGGAAGAGAGAATACCAAGCAGGCTCCCCATTGTTAGTGCAGAGCCTAACATGGGCTCTCTCTCACAAACCAGGAGATCATGACTGGAGCTAAAATCAAGAGTCAGATGTTTAACCAACTGAGCCACCCAGGTGCCTCTGGAAGGTGTTTTAAAATATTTTAAATGCAATCACCAGTTAATACAGCATTGAAGTTTTTCTTGTTAGAGATACGTTATTTTCTCTATGCCTTACTGGAACAGAAGTTGGCATGATACTGTTACAATGTATTTAGCTGGTGGGGCGCCTGGGTGGCTCAGTCGGTTAAGCATCCGACTTCGGCTCAGGTCATGATCTCACGGCTCGTGAGTTCGAGCCCCACGTCGGGCTCTGTGCTGACAGCTCAGAGCCTGGAGCCTGTTTCAGATTCTGTGTCTCCCTCTCTCTCTCTGACCCTCCCCCGTTCATCCTCTGTCTCTCTCTGTCTCAAAAGTAAATAAACATTAAAAAAAAAATTTTTATTTTTGTATTTAGCTGGTATTAACTCTTCTAAGGTGCATTGTTTCTGGGAATACCATTGTTTGGCTTCACTGGGGTACATTTAACACAAGCTGATAGAGCCAGTACTTCTTTTCAGGGCCTATTACCGCATAGACGTTAAAACTTGGCAATCTTTCACCTGCCTATTTTAGAATCTTTATGTAATCTCTGTTAGACACACATTTAAGTTTTTAGTTTTCTTTCTTTTTAAATGTATTTTGAATGAAGGTTGAGGTGATCTCTTAAATAGCGACCAATAGTGATTCTAACAGCAAAATAACTTAAAAGGAACCTTGTTGCAAGTATAGAACATAAGTGAACCCACAAAAATTATATGAAATTATAGTTACATCACCAACTCCTTTCACATCTGATATTCAACTAATATTTGATGAATTTCCATATGGTGCCATACACTATGGTAAATTTTAGGATACAAGAATGAGTAAGAAATGCTCTTAGATCTTAGGGAAAAAGAATATAGCATCTCTGTGTAATAGTTAAGCCTGAAAAATCTCAGGAAAGCTAAGGAATAGTTTTCTCGAATCTGTTTTATACTCTAGACGGTTCAGTGTTTTCTTTTTTTTTTTTCTCCTTATCAGACTATAATCATTACAAACCTATTAACTTCTCGGAAACCATGAAAATGAGACAGACAGGATACTAAATCTGCCACAAATTTATCCTGATATTCTATCAGTCTTACTTGGTACTGAAGGTCATAAAGAGAATGAGATAGTTTTTATGTGTGTTGGTCTTTCTTGCTTGCTTGCTTTCTTGCCTTCTTTCTTTCACTGATAGAAGAAAAACAAAATCAAGCAGCAATATGAATACAGAGACAATGACTGGAACTGATTATTGAGTAAATAGGAATCCTACCCTTAAGAATCTCCATGTAGGGATGCCTGAGTGGCTCAGTCTGTTGAGCATACAACTTCGGCTCAGGTCGTGATCTCATGGTTTGGGTTCGAGACCCACGCTGGGGTCTCTGTTGTCAGTGCAGAGCCCGCTTCAGATCCTTTGTCCCCTCCCTCTCTCCACCTCCTCCACTGGCTCTCAGAAAAAAAAAAAAAAAAGAAAAAGAAAAAGAAAAAAAGAATTTCCATGTAAAGATCCTATACTTATCAACTATCAACAAGCTATGAAGTAATCTATTGTATGTAGTGCAGTTTGAATTATAGTAAATTGAGTTCTAGAAATGGCCCCTTTAGTTAAGGATATATAATGTAGCTTTTTCCAACTTTCCTTGAAAAGTGGAATTATACTAACTTCATTAGCTTTGTTATCATGAACAAATTGCTTCATTGTTCAGTTACATTCTCTATAATAAATGAGAATAATAAAATTCACATCTAAGAGATGTGATAGACTGTACATGAGATAAATATGGACCCAGAACCTGGCACAAAAAAGCTTAGTATCTATAGTCTTCAATGATTCTTTCTTTGTATTCCAAAGGAAACTTGTACCACGTTTATAGCAGTGATCAGTTGTAATGTCATTAGTTGAGTGCTTTCTTGCCAAATTGTGAGCTCTTTGGGGTAAGGGCCATCACAGATATGACCCTATATTTTATATAGTGTTTTATGATTTTCAGTTGTTTGCATAGTATCAAATACATAGCATAGTTAAATGCATATTGTTATTACAACAGTTTCATGCTAAGATGGGCAGAATGAAAGAATATATTTTTCATTTTGCAAATGCATATTCGAGGCTGAAAGGAGTCAAGTGAACAAAGGTCACATGTTTGTGAGTGGCTCCGATGGAGGAAACTGAATCCACTGACTCTAAGTTCAGTACTCTACTCTCCCGTTGAGACTATCACATATCCCAAGAATGTTTCCAATGCTGTATCACATGATTCTCAGCTATATATTTGTATACATCAGAAAAAAATGTCCTGCTACTCAATATTGCTAACAATTATCAGGTACTGATAGTCATTACTGTTGAAATCTTTACCAAATGATACACTGATATCAGTGCAAGAAAGGACGAAGAGAGGTTTATATCCTGTGTATGTCACAAATCGACTTTCTTCAGTCTCTCGTTAGTTAGACAGTGAAACTGTTAGAAAATTCTTTATATTTAACATACAACCTTTTTATAATTTCAACATATTTTCTTGTCACTGTAATTAAAAAGCAAAACTTTGGTTGTCTGATCTTTTCTTGGCTACTCGCCTGTCCATTTCAAGCTGTAAAGCCAACTGTACACCTACTAGAATGACTAACACCAAAACACTTGCACCTCCTAAGGCTGGCCAGGATGTGAAGCAATGGGAGCTCTAATTCATTACTGGTGGGGATGCAAAATGGTACAGCCACTTTGGAGGTCACTTTGGCTTCTTACAAAACTAAACATACTCTTACCATATAATCTAGCAATCGCATTCCTCAGTATTTACCCCAAAAGAGTTGAAAGTATATCCACATAGGTTTATATATGCAATGGAATACTACTTGGCAATGAGAAAGAATAAAATCATTCTATCTTCAGCAACATGGATGGAACTGGAGGGCATTATGCTGAGTGAAATAAGTCAGTCAGAGAAAGACAAATATCATACGTTTTCACTCATATGTGGCTCTTGAGAAACTTAACAGAAGACCATGGGGGAAGAGAAGAGGAAAAAAATAGGTACAAACAGAGAGTGAGGGAGGCAAACCATAAAAGACTCTTAAATACAGAGTAAAAACTGATGGTTGATGGGGGGTGGGGGTGGGGGGAAAGTGCGTGATGGGCATTGAGGAGGGCACCTGTTGGGATGAGCACTGGGTGTTGTATATAAGCCAATTTGACAATAAATTATATTAAAAAAAAGGAAAGTACATCCACATAAAAACTTGAACATAGATGTTCCTAGAAGCCTTATACATAATTGCCAAAACTTGGGAGAAACCAAGATGTCTGTCAGTTGGCAAATGGATCAACTGTAGTGTACTCAAACAATGCAATATTATTTGGTGATAGAAAGAAATAAGGCATCAAGCCACAAAAATATGGAGGAAGCATAAATGCATGTTTCTAAGTCAAATAAGCAAGTCTGAAAAGTCTAAAGACTGTATGATTTTAACTCTATGACATTCTGGAAAAAATAAAACCATGGAAAGCATAAAAAGACCAGTTGTTGCCAGAGGTTTGGGGGAAGGACAGAGGGAGAATAGGTGGAGGACGGAGCTTGTTTAGGGCAGTGAAGCTATTCTTTTTGATACTGTGATGGTGTGTGCATGACACACAATTGTAAAACTCATAGAACTATACAGCAGAAAGAGTGAACCCTAAGATAAATGATGGATTTTAGTTACAGTAATGTATCAATGTTGGTTCATCAGTTTTAATGAATGTATCATATTAATGTAATATGTCAATGATAGAAAAATTGGGAGAAGGGGGAAAAGCTGCATATGGAAATTCTCTGTATTTTCTGTATTATTCTTCTATAAATCTAAAACTTCCCTAAAAAATAAAGTCAATTTAAAACATTGTAAAGCCAGATGAACTACAGTACCAATATAGTAGGAACCTTATTTTACATTATTTCACCTATGCAATATATATAATTATGCTTCACTTTGGTAAGACTCACCATACAAATACCTGGATTTAAGGTTTATGGGGAAATTATTTGAATTCCAAAATAATCCTTAATTGTCTTCTTCTCAACTAAGACAAATGGAGCAGTTAATGTTTCGTTTATTCACAGAAGATTGATGCACGTAAGATATGCCAGGAATGCATTCAGAAACTGGGAGATGGTATACTGACAGCTCCCACACAGAACTTTAGGGCACCGTGTGGTATTTTTTTCCTTCCTCCTTCAAATTTCATTTAGCCACACATTCAACTAATACTTACTGTGGGCTTGGGATCTGGCACCTCGCCGAGTACTGACAATACTCTCTTTGCCATCAGGGTGATAGAATGTACAAATACCACCTTTACCTATAGTCTTACTTTGGTTTTTGTTTGCTTGTTTTTGTTTTTTTCTTTTTTGTTTGCACCTCAGGAGATTGTAAGTTCTTCTGAGGATAAAGACCACATTTTAGTCACCTTTGTAATCTCCATAGTATCTAGTACAATGCCTTAAAAAACAATAGGCTCCAAGAATTTGTTGACTCAGTGAATGAGTACATGACTAAATTAACAAACATCTTCATATACTTTCCTGCTTCTTACAGAGTGTGACCATTAATACTGAAACCGTCTCATTTCTTTATGATCTCAATACTTTCTTCTTGGGAATAGTGCAGTTTTATAGTTCCTACCTGCTTACTGCTCTTCATTGTAAGTTTTTTTTTTCCTTTTTGTTAAATTTAAATTTTAGTTAGTGCAATATGGGTTTCAGGAGTAGAATTTAGTTATTTATCACTTACATACAACATCCAGTGCTCATTACAAGTGCCCTCCTTAGTACCCATCACCCATTTAGCCCATCCCCCTGCCCACCTCCCTCCATCAACCTCATTGTAAGTTTATATCTCTATTTCACATGAGAGTAATAAGGGCAAGAAAGCATTCTTAGTAAACTTTTGTATTCATAACGCTTTTTATTAAATCAAAGTGTAAGAGGTAATATCGGTGTGAATCAGTGATTATTTCAAGGCTGTGTGCACAAAACATTGCCATAATTGGGGCTAATATGGAGAAAACACCTCAATGACTATTGCTAAAGCAAATGTAATTTGCTTTGCTGTAAATATTTTGATATGAACTTATTCTGTATCAGTTATAATTCCTGCAGAAACAGATGGTACACACAAATTAGGTAATTTGTGGAGACTTCCATAAAGTGAGTAGTTATGAAGGGTTGGATAGAATTAGGATGTAGTGTAGTACTTCAGGATAGTAACAGTGTACATCATTATAACCACTAGGCCTAAATGAGGAGGGGCAGGAGAGGAGTTACAAGTTCTGAGGGAGTGGGAGGAGGAAGAGAACAGGTATATGTGCATGTGGAAGGAGAGAGAGAGAAATTGAGAGCATGAGAGAGAGAGAAGGAGAAAACATGTGAATAAGCAGAGGTTGTTTAAAGACAGCTGCCTGCCAGGATCTGTGACATTTGGATGGACACAGATTGCTTACACTGACCTGGAAGGGAATGGATATTTGGGAAACAAACAACTTGATCCTACTTTCCTCCTTCCATTTGTTCTTCTGATGCTCCCATTGGCCAAGCACACATGGTAGCCACATTGATATAACCCTATGGTTCTCATTGCTGGAAGATGAAGGCAGCAATTTTGTTCTCAGGGGACATTTTTGGCTGTTTCAACTTTGGGAGGAAGGAGGTAGGTGCTAATGGGTTCCAGTAGGTAGAAGCCAGGCGTTCTGCTGAAGTTCCTCCAACAACAAAGAAGTATCTAATTCAAAATGTCACTAGTGCCAAGGGTGAGAAACCCTGATGTAGTTCATGCAAGTTATCTTCCCAGGGCGCAGAGCAAGAGTAGAGGGGAGTGAGTTTCTAAGGAGGAAAAATGAAGAAACCAGCATATTTCACAAAAGAAACTAATAAAAATAGCAGACATGGGAAGAGATAGGACTGAAAACATGGAAGTGTCAAATATGTGACTGGTAGTCTTTTACAGATGTTATTAAAATTCATCCTGGAGTGCGTAATATTTAGCAGACCAGGTTTGTCTTTAGAGAAATAGAAATCCTTGTGAGATTTATACAAGGGTTGATTAATAAAGGGCACACACAATCATCAGATTACAGTCAGTCATGTTATGCAAATCATGGGCAAGAACATAATAGAACAAAGAATTTCATGAGTATGCAGGCAATTCTTTCTTCCTTTCATTTATGTACTCTGAAACGCTATGGTGTACATTGTACAATAGCCACGTAAAACGGTAAACTTGACATTTAGACGGCTCTATATGTTTGCACATACCAAAATTCATGGTCTTTCCACCTATTTGATATTTGATTCTTTTATTTATCTCCACTTTATTTCCTAGAGCACTCTTCGACAAAAACTGTTTCTCATGCTTTTACAATTTAAGGTGTGTAGGTTCCTGACTTACTCTCTGAGTTTTGCTTTTTCCTCAGCAATATCATATATTCTCATTAATGTTTATCTCTTTATATATTTCTAGTGGGCTGTCTTTCTTAATATACACTCTCGTATTTCTCTTTGTCTAGTGCACATTTTACTTTAGATATCACATCATCACTTCGGTCTAAAGTTGGGCCTAATCTTTTTCTCAAACAAGGATCCCCTCCATATCAGTTATCACCTAAGACATCGGTATTTTCTCTATGACCTATGGCATAAATCTTTGGTGTATTCACAATCTCCTTCTCACATTTGCTATAATATGATTCTAAGGATCCTTATTTTTTCCGTTTGTTCTTTCAATCTCTTTCCTGTCCCTTCCATTATGGTTTGGATAGGAGTCTTATTAACTCATGCCTACATTAGTGCATAGGCGCTCAGTTCATCTTATCTGTGGCTTACCTTGTCCTCCCAGTAAATTTTTAACTACCATCTGCACTGATTCATACATCATTTTCCATTCAAACATATGCAAAAGTTTGTCATCAGATCAATATTTTAGTGCTCACATTTTTTCTTACGTTGTTAAATCTTTTGTTCATTTTTTATTCACATATTTAAGAGTTGGCTAACATTTGAACATCCACAAAATGTAGTATGTATCATATGAACTCTCTAATATCAGTTCATTCATCGTCACCAGAACATATCAGGCTTTTCTATGTTCCTGTATATACTTAAAATCTTTTCTTAATTCACAAATATCTCAGGCCTATACTTTTGCTCAAGATCACAAAAATTCCTGCCATAAATCTTTATAGAACCATTTGCCTACACTACTCCTATTGAACTTGTCAGAAATGGCTGTTCATATTAATTATCTTTTCAGTACAAAATATTTTCCCTATCTTCATTGTAGTTACTTTAGTGTTGGACTGTGATTTTTTTCCTCTTAGTTTCTCTAATAGCTAGTACAATTTCTTGCACATAATAGGTGCTCAGTGTTTCCTGTTCACCTCCTTGTCTGCACTGTCCAATATGGTAGGCACTAGACTTACATATTATTAATCCCTTGAAATGTAGCTAGCCTGAATTGACATGTGGTATAAAATACACATAGGATTTCAAAAACTTGAAAAACATAAAATTTCCTAATAATTTTTATATAGATGACATGTGGATATTTTGAATGTTACATTAAATTAAGTATAATATTCAGCTGTTATTTTTAGCTTTTCTCATGTGTTACCTAGAATGTAATTTCAAATTACATATGTGACTTACCTAATAATTGTATTGGACAGTGCTGTTCTAGGCAATAATGTGCATGAGTGGTTAATGTGCACTATAAGCATGTGATCACACAAAATATTTCATATTCCTTGATGGCACATTATTCTCAAAGTTGATTCTGTCGTGTATGTATATAGTTAACAATGGTAATGGGAGAGAGCAGGGTAATAGCAGGTTTCCATCCTTTTTACTAACTTGTAAAGCTATACGTGATACCCCAAGTATCTGAATACTTAAGTAATTTTCATTCACTTGAAGAATTCCAAGGATGTGTATGGACCTTCATACTGCTTTTAATTTTGTCTCAATGAGAATTTTCCTTGAACTGAGTATATGGTATTCAAACCTATCCCCGTTTTCTGAGATTGCCTTTTTATATCACTGTGATTTCCAAAAACATTTAGGGTTGTGTACTGCATGTTGCACAATTTGATTGATTGCACAATGGGTACTACATGTATCAGATGCTCATTATTCTAATATTTCAAACCCCTGGGGTGTTTATTTGAGTTTTATACAACTTGTGTCCCAGATTTTGCTGTTTTTAACCTACATATTTAAAATTTTGATTAAACATTATGGAATTTCTAAGTGGCTCAGCAAAAATAACTGTCCTTCCTATGAGGAGCTATACAGTGTAGTGGTTAAGAGTATTGGATCTAGAGTCAGCGAACCTGTGTTGCCAGTCTGTGCAGTTACACACCTGCTGTAGTACTGTTTCTTCACCTGTAAAGTGATGATAACAGCAATAGATTCCAGAGTGTTGCTACAGGATTAAACGAGATTAAGCATCCACACTATATGTGATGCATAGTGAACTTTCAAAGAATGTTAGGTATCACTGTTGGTATTTTAATCCTTTAAGTATCTCAGCTTCTTCTCTATCAATAAAGCTAAAGTTAATATTTCATATAAAACTTGTAGATAAACAATGAAAAGTTTCCAAGTACAGTGCATATTTTCTATTTTCTGAACATTGATTTAAAATTTAATAGGAAAAGTGTAATATAACATTTGATCTTTTATTTATTTATTTAATATTTATTTATTTTACAATTCTTTTTTAATGTTTATTTTTGAGAGAGACAGAGACAGAGACTGAGTGTGAGCTGGAAAGGGGGGCAGAGAGGGGGGCACAGAATCTGAAGCAGGCTCCAGGCTCTGAGCTGTCAGCACAGAGCCCAATGTGGGGTTTGAACTCACAAACCACAAGACTGTGACCTGAGCTGAAGTCCGACACTTAACCAACGGAGCCACTCAGAACTTTTAACCGACTGAGCCACCCAGATATCCCTCTTTTATGAATTCTAACACCATTGGAAGTAAAATTTCTGAACAAAATTTTCACAAATCAAATTAAGCAACATTTTTAAAAGATAATGTGTAATGACCAAGTGGAGATTATCCTATGAATGAAAGATTGAATAAATATTTAAAAATCAATTGATATAATTTATTCAACATTTGGCCATTTCAATAGATTCAGAAAAGCATGTGACCTAAAAGAACATCCATTCCTAATTTATTTTTTTTAAGTTAGCAAAGTCAGCAAATTAGGAATAGGAGGGAATTTTCCCACTCTAATAAAGGACAGTTATCAAAAACCTAACATCATATTTAAACATGGAATACTAAACACTTTCTAAGATAGAGAATAAGGCAAGGATGCTTACTTTCACCATTTCTACTTAATGAGAATATTAGGAAAAACTATATGCCAATAAATTCGACAATGTGATAGTGGGTCCATACTGTGGGTCCTAGAAATACAATAGGGCAGGAAAAAGCAATTAAAAGCATAAAAATTGGGACAGGAGAATGAAAAGTGTCTGCATTCACCAATGATCTGTTTGCGTGTGTAGGCAATCCTCATAAATCAATAAAACAAGTGGTAAAATGGTTCAAGGTTGCAAGACAGAAAATACAAGATCAATATACAAAATCAATTGAATTTTTGTATACTAGGAAAAACAATTCAGACATGAATTTTTTAAAATGTCATTTCTAATAGTGTCAAATAATGAACTATTTCAGAGATAAATTTAACACAATATATACAAAACTTCTATACTAAAGACCAAGAAATTTCCATCTGGGTTTTTATAGACATTGACAAACTAAGTTTATAATTTATAAAGATACTCGAAGGACCTAGAGTAGCCAAAACAGGCTTGAAAGAACAAAGGATGGTATGGTGTTAGAAGAGATCCATTAACAACTTTTAGAATGTACTCTAAAGCTACAACAACCACAACTGTGTAGTATTAACAAGAATAGACATATAGCGGGGCACCTGGGTGGCTCAGTCAGTTAAGCATCCGACTCTTGATTTTGGCTCAGGTCATGATCTCACGGTTCATGAATTTGAGCCCGGTGCCAGGCTCTCCGTTGACAGTGTGGAGCCTGCTTGAGATTCTCTCTCTCTCCCTCTGCCGCTCTCCCACTCTTTCTCTCTCTCAAAAATAAGTACATTTAAAAAACATTAAAAAAAAACATTTAAAAAACATATAGCAAAAGAATGAAACTGGACCACTTTCTTTTTTTTTTTTTTTTTTTTTTTTTATTTTTTTTTTCAACGTTTTTTATTTATTTTTGGGACAGAGAGAGACAGAGCATGAACGGGGGAGGGGCAGAGAGAGAGGGAGACACAGAATCGGAAACAGGCTCCAGGCTCCGAGCCATCAGCCCAGAGCCTGATGCGGGGCTCGAACTCACGGACCGCGAGATCGTGACCTGGCTGAAGTCGGACGCTTAACCGACTGCGCCACCCAGGCGCCCCTGGACCACTTTCTTATATCACACACAAAAATAAACTCAAAATGGATTAAAGACCTAAATGTGAGACCTGAATCCATAAGACTCCTAAAAGAATACATAGGCAGTAATTTCTTTGATATTGGCATTTACGATATATTTTGAGATATGCCTCCTCAGGCAAGGGAAACCAAAGCAAAATTAACTATTGGGACTACACCAAAATAAAAAGTTTTTGCACAGCAAAGAAAACCATCAACAACAAGAAAAGGCAACCTACTGAATGAGAGAAGATAATCTACAAATGAACTATCCAATAAGGGGTTGATATTCAAAATAGATAAAGAATTTGTACAACTCAACACCAAAAAATCAAATAATTTAAATAAAACATGATCAGAGGACCCAAATAGACATTTTTCAAAGAAGACATACAGATGGCCGATAGAGAATCACTAAAATAAAAAGCACAAAACATAACAAGTGTTGGTGAGGATGTGAAGAAAAACCAACCCTTGTGCACTGTTGGGGGTAGTACAAAATGGGGGAGCCATGGTGGGTAATTATATAAACATTTCTCAAAAAGTTAAAAATAGAATTACCATACGACCCAGTAATTCCACTATTGGGTATTTTCCCAGAGAAAACAAAAACACTAATTCAAAAAGAGATATGCACTCCTATGTTTATTGCAGTATTATTTATAGCAGCCAAGATATACAAGCAACCGAGTGTCCATTGATAGGTAAATAGCTAGAGGAAATAATATATATATATATATATATATATATATATATATGTAAACCTTTGACAAAGAAATAACATTTTTACAGCATAAAGTTGCCTTATTTTTGTGAAAGGATTAATTTAAGATTTATTTTGACATTAAAACCTCAAACTAAAGCAAAAAGTGGGGGAGATGATCTTCCTGGACATTGCTGCCTTAGTGTGCCAAATTGCCTTGACCAATCTCGGAAAGAGGTGCATGTTAAGGGGAGAATATTTTAAAAGAGGGAGTCTGTAACTCAGTTTTCACAACTGTATTTACCAAAACAGTGAGGTCAAATGTAAAATTGATTACAATGTGTGTTCAGCATTATCTTATTTGAAAATAAGGGGACATCTTCACTTAGAAATACATGTTTATTAAAAAATTTTAAATATACATTTTATGCCTGGAAAAAAATACTCATATGGAGATGAGTAACTTGTTCTGTGAGTGTTCTGCAAGACACACAAACATTTGTAATAAATTTTAACTTGATAAATGAGTGATGTCTTGTGATACGAGCAGTCCATGATACTGAACATCACATGATCACAACTGAGCTAATGGTTCTTGAAATTCGCTTTGATATACAAGAGCTTTGGATGACAAGCATGTTTCCAGAACAAATTATGCTCAAATTCAAGGTTTTACTATATATATATATATATATATCACTATATATATATATATAGTGATATATATATATATATACTGATATATATATCATTATATATATAACTCAGCCATAAAAGAGAATGAGATCTTGCCACTTGCAAAAACATGGATGGATGTAGAGGGTATGATGCTAAGTGAAATAAGTCAGAGAAAGACAAATACCATATGATTTCACTCATTTGTGGAATTTAAGAAACAAGACAAACAAAAAAGGAGAAAACAAAAAGCAGATTCTTAAATATAGAGAACAAACTGGTGGTTGACAGAGGGGAGGTGGGTAGGGGAAGGATTAAATAGGTAGGAAGAATTAAGAGTATATTTATCTAAATGAGCACTGAGTAATGTGTAGAATTGAATCATTATATTGCACACCAAAACTAATATAACACTGTATGTTAATTAAACCTTAATTAAAAAAATAATAGGCCTGGGGCGCCTGGGTGGCTCAGTCGGTTAAGCATCCGACTTCAGCTCAGGTCATGATCTCACGGTCTGTGAGTTCAAGCCCCGCGTCAGGCTCTGTGCTGACAGCTCAGAGCCTGGAGCCTGCTTCCGATTCTGTGTCTCCCTCTCTCTCTGACCCTCCCCCGTTCATGCTCTGTCTCTCTCTGTCTCAAAAATAAATAAACTTTAAAAAAAAATTTAAAAAAAAATAATAGGCCTGAAGATAAGTGAAATATTATCATAAATCCAGATATAGCCCCACTTGTATATTGTCAATTTATTTTCAGCAAAGATGAAATTCACTGGGAAAAAGAAAGTCTTTTCAACAGCCAGTGCTAGAACAACTGGATATCCATAAGGGGTGGGTGGGTGGGGGGGGGGGGGAGAATCTCTACCTTTTCCTCATACCATATGCAAAAGTGAACCCTGTATGGATCACAGATTATATGTAATATAATAAAAAATTTTGTGGTATATCGTACAGTGGAATACCACGTAGCAATAGAAATGGAATGAACTGATAACCTCAGCAACATGGATGAATCTCAAATGCTGAGTGTAAGAATCAGGCAGAAATGAGCATATACTGTAATTCTAGAACACACAGATCTCATTCCCAGAAACAAAAAGTAGATCACTGGCTGCTGGGGGCAGGAGTTGAGTATTGATTAAGTCATCTTGGAGGTAGATGACAAGATGGTATTAGAATTACAAGAGATTAATTGGGGGCAATATCCGTAAAGCTAAAAAAAGAGAATGGGAGCAAAATTAGGCCAGGAAGATCTTGAGACCACAATGCAGTTTCACTATCTGTGCAAAGGGAGGTAGAGGGAAGAATTGGGTAGGAAGAGCCCCTGGCTGCAGGGCAGCTCTGAGGCAGTCATGGCTTCTGACAGTGGGGTCTGGAACATAGATTAGTGGTTCAATCATGCGCTGGGCAGAAATCTCCCAGCATTAGTTTCCATGCTGTTCCCGGTCTTTGGCAGGAGGCTGCCTCGGTTCATATGCAGGTGGATCCCATAGCTACTGTGGCAGGAGACGGACAGCACTGCCTGTTGCTCTTTGGCTTCTGAGTAGAGATCCAAGAGATGTACCTTCATGGCCACCACACTGGGCCAGGGCTGAGGGGCCTGGAGAGCGGGGATTAACTAGAAAAAAACACAAAGGAAATTTGGGGGAGATCAGAAAAATACGTGAGTTCTTGATTGTGGTAATGTTTTTTTGGAATTATACAATCAAAATCAAAACTCTAGAAATAGACATTTAAACTGTGTATATCATTGAAGTAGATTAAACCTCAGTACAGTTGACTAATTTTTAAATTATAGACTTTCCTTTATATATGAGAACAAATCTAAGAGCAACCTCCCCTCTAAAAATTAGTTGCCTAATGATCAGCCCGGCAGGAGTTACCTTATAAAAGACTAATGAATGAAACATGATATTTAGCAAGTGGAGGTGGGGGGGTGGGTAGGAGGCTAGACCTTGTCCTAAGTTCACAAACTTCAAAAGGTCCGCTAATAATATACATTTTGAAAAGGCCACGGTGTCTTCCCGGTATAAATTTTGGGTCCATGAAATGTTTAGATTTTACTTCGAAGATCTATTGAGGGGTCTGGAGAAGCAAAATACGAAGGATCTCTTTGCTAGATGAGATATTTGGCTTTGGGATGAGGTCGTGTTAATTACACAGTGGTGCTTTCCTATCACTGGTCACATGATGAATTGATCCTCTTTGTGCTAGGCTTGCTCCCCTTCCCATAATCTGTTGTTTTCATTTTTTTCAACTCTCTGTCTTTACCGACTTCCCTCACTCACAGTCAGTCATAAAATCTGTGATTTTATTTTCTATATACAAAATTTCTGGGATTCACCTCAGGACTTCAAAATCTCTTTGGTGGATGTTTGCGGTTGTCTCCAACTCAGCTCTGTTTTTCTCTCCCTGCAGCCATCCAAATTCATGTCTCATAACTTGGAGCTGTCTGCTGCTTAACATGCAGTCAGCAGCTCTCCTCTAGGTTCAGGACAGGCTCCTAGGTATGGACTTAGGAGCCCCTCTGTGTGCCAGCTCAGGCTTTCTCTCTTACCTCATCTCTTATCTCTGCTGCCCTGCATTTTCCCCTCTGCTTGTTTGGTGCTCCCTCAGCTTGCCCTGCACAGCTTATCATCTTTGATGATACATGGCAACTTTGTTAAATGCTGTTTGCCAAAATTTGACAAGGATCTTCCTAAAGGCTAGGATCAATTGTGTTGTTCTCATTCTTAAAAACTCCTCAGCATTTTACCAAGTCGTTAAACAGAGAAGAGCCCCAAATGAAATAAGTCAATTGTTATTTAGTGGGTGATTTCTCTTTTGCTTTACATGATTTTAATAAAAAGTAATAGTTGGGATCTTTTCTATTATGTAAAATACATAATATGAGTTTGATGTAAATTTTAGGAAAACTAGAGATATTTCTTCCTAAAAGTTTTCTTTCTATAAGCTTCCTGTTTTTCCACAAGATGCAAAATAATAGAAAAAAAAATTGAGTTTCAATATCCATCCATGAAGTGCTATTATGACAAATAACGCTTAGGAGGTATTTGTCTTTTTTTTTTTAATTTTTTTTAAACGTTTATTTATTTTTGAGACAGGGAGAGACAGAGCATGAACAGGGGAGGGTCAGAGAGAGGGAGACACAGAATCCGAAACAGGCTCCAGGCTCTGAGTGGTCAGCACAGAGCCCGACGCGGGGCTCGAACTCACGGACCGTGAGATCATGACCTGAGCCGAAGTCGGACGCTTAACCGACCAAGCCACCCAGGTGCCCTGCTCAGAAGCTATTTGAATTCTCACCACATTTATTAGGGGCAGACTCTAATCTAGATTTTTCTGTTCTAATGTCGAGTAGTTTCATTGGAACACTATACAAAGGCTTCCAAACTGGTATTTTTTTTCTCAGATACTGGGTTTATTTTCTTCTCTCGGAATATTTAAGAAGAGGACCTAATTTTCCTAGTGAATTCCTCCATGTAAACTTGAGCCAATTTTAGTTGTCAGCCTTCCATCCAAAGAGAGCAAGATTTACCCTGCCCTGTGGGCACTGGAGGCTGTGTCATGTGAAGTGAACAGCTGCTCTGTATCTCTATCTGCTGCTCAAGTAGCTCAGAATCTTTCCTTAGCCCCCTCACAATAGAAATAGGAATATTATGTCCATTGCATGACCTGGTGATATTTTTAGCTATAATACTGTATGCAGTTGTAATAGATGCGGTTCCATGGGCATTGCGGACTTTTTAACAGTAGTTAAGTCCACGTTTAATAGATCAAGGAATCCCCAAATAATAATCCTGTGGTAAATGAGGTCTAGATTGTAAAATGGTAAGAACTAAACTGGCGTTAAGTTTATTATGTCCAAACTAAATAGAGGAAAATTTCATTAAAGTGCTCCTGAACTTTTATTTCTTTCTTCACAATTTCTTCTCATAGCCCAGTTTAAAAAAAAAAAAAGCTACATTTTATGTGAAAAATACACAAAATATGTGTCTATTGAGGATAAAAATATTGGAATCAGGATGATTTCCTCCCTCTTGCTCTCCAAAACATCCAGACTACTGACTTGGCTTTGCCTAAGTGTTTTCTCTACCTCCAACATTCCATGTCTTTTCAGGTCTTCAAAATTTTTCAGTTGGCTTGTAATAATAACTTTATAATTGCTTTCTGTAACTATACACATTCCTGCTACATCAACATAATCTATTGTATTGGTCGCACCCTATCACCTCAAGGTAAGAGCCTGCCCTAAGTGACTGAGACTTGGAACATCTGTTACATTGACTAATAGTTTTCAGGACCTCTCAGGGGCCTTTGGGAATTATGCAAAATACTGTGAGTTTGGTAGGGATGTGCAGTTTGAAGCAAGTGTTCATGCCTGCTTTCAGGTTTTAATAGGTTTAAATAACACTTAAAACATTAAGAACTTTTACAGTATGGAGAATTCAAACTTCTTTTCATCATTGTCACCAACTCAGCCATCACTCTTTATCCTATTTTGAGTTCTGCAACAAAACTTTTAAGAAAACACACACAGAACCAGCTTTAAATGGTAGGATAAAAGCCTCCCTGAGGTTCTTTTCCTACACACAACTAATACTAATTCAACAAATATTTTTTTCATCTCCGACTTTGTACCAGTTGCTATTCTAGGTACTAGAGATACAGAGATGAAGCACAAAAGATTTTGCTTTCATGGGACAATTTATAAATGAGTAAAGAAATAAAGTAACTTGGATAGGTCTAGGTGCTATAAAGAAAATAAAGCAGGGCCACCTGGGTGGCTCAGTCAGTTAAGCATCCGACTTCAGCTCAGGTCATGATCTCGCAGTTCATGGGTTTGAGCCCCTATCAAGTTCTGTACTGACAGCTCAGAACCTGCAGCCTGCTTTTGACTCTGTGTCTCCCTCTTTCTTTGTCCCTTCCCTGCTCATGCTCTGTCTTTCTCTCCCTCTTTCCTTGAAAATAAATAAACATTAAAAAATTTTAAAAAAAAAGAATGTATGTTACTTTAATTAATAATATTAATAATGATAATAATACCATTTGTTGATACTATGTGGCAGGTACTATGCTACAAGTATTCATAAATGTAACCTCAATTAATCCTCAAAACAATATCTTGGTATTAATACCTTTAGCTTACATATAAGAAAATTGAGATTTAAAACTTCCTTCTGATAATATGGTTACTAAGTGACAGTATAAAAATTTTGGCTTTCATTCATTAATGTAAGTTGACTGAGAGCTTGTCCAGCAGTGTTCTAAGATACTAAGATACAGTTAAGAACAGAACAAACAAAATGCCTGCCCACAAAAAATGAGCACTTTTACAGTGGTTAGGCAAACATAAAACAAAGAAAACAAGTATAATTACATGATGTTGGATTATGATAAGAGCTATGAATGGCCTTAAGCTAGAAAAGTCAAGGAAACATTCCCCCTGAGAGCTTCCAGAGATGAACCGAGCCCTGTGAACACCTTGACTTTAACCCAGTGAGACCCCTGTAAGACTTCTAACCTGCAGAACTCTAAGCTCATCAATTTGCGTGGCTTTAAGCTACCAAGTTTGTGGTAATGTATTTAACAGCCACAGTGGAATAATAGTATGTCAAAATAGTTGTATCACGGAACAATAAACTGTAAATATGGCAATACCTATGGAATTATTGTAAATGCTAAAGAAGATAATGGATTAAAGCTCTAAGGACAGTATTTGACATAAAGTGTTGCATGCTGTAATATCATTGTCAAAATCTAGGGGCTAAAACACTTGGCATACATGTAAGGAGATATAAGATTTTCTTGCTGAAGTAGAGGTTAGAATAGAGTATATCCTGATAGATAACAGCTATCAAATAAGAAGAAGCTGAATGTTCGGGTTAAATCTAATTTAAAAGACAATAAGAGATCCATTGTAGGCTTTTGAGAGGAAAATGCAGGCTAAAGGATAGATTAATCTCTGACTACAGTATGTATAAAAATAAAGACATGATGGAAATACTGGGAGACTAGATTGACACATTGTATATACGTGTGACAGTGATGGCCAGTAAATTAGCATAAGAATAAAGGATATCAGAAGTAAACCAAGGAGATTGTGTTAATATGTGAGTGTCCACAGAATGATTCTCTGGCCAGATATTGGGCTGTTGTGAAGGAATTTTGTACATACTACATCAGTGGATTTCACCAGGGAATAATTGAGCAAGATGGGCTTAATAACACAGGTCCACCACTAGCTTATGGTGTAGGCAAGTCACTTAAATTCATAAACCTTGTTTTCATTTGTAAATATGAGGACGTATTACAGGATCTCTAAGGTTCTTTCTAGCTGTAAAATTGTATAACTTCCCATTGTCTCCACAGTGGACATTTACTGTTACATCGCAATTATTCTAAATGTATGGAATGTGAGGAACATTCATTTCAAAAATAATAAAACAAAAAATAAGCATCCAAGAAATAAACACAAATAATGTTTAGTTTCTATATGTCTTTATTTCCCTTCAAAAGTGTCCATGATACAAACAACTCAGAGGTGAAAAAGTGTCATGATGTTCTTAGCACAAGTTGGAAAATTTTGCTCTCCTGAAGCTAGAAAGCCCTTTTCATTTTTGAGTGTTTTTTATTTTCCCAAATGAAAGAAATTTGGAAGGGTCAATGTCTATGTATGAGGGTAGCCAGTTCAAAATTACTTGTTTGCAAAACATTTTTACCCATAGAAACCATTGTCATATAACATAGAAGCAAGCAATTCAGTTGTAGGTATATTTATAAAGTGCTGGAAAATTGTAATCAGCATGATTTGAAACAACTGTATATCATTATTTTTGAAAGTGGTTAGAGTTAAAAACATTTCACCAGGCTAAGTAACGATGATGGGGCAGGCTAGCAAGGGGACGGGATTTGTGTTGTGCTTTCTTTGTGGACAGAGAAACACATTCTTCATTTTTGTCACACTGCTAAATCACAGCCGTGCAGAATTTATTAATGTATTCTTGTGAGGCAAGCAAAAATCCACCAGAGGAAATCAACAACTTGTTCTCCTCACACCCAGAAAGCAAGATGAGAAACATATCTATCAGTGACTTTAGTTTTGACCTGTGGAATAACTCCTCTTAAGAAAAACAAATTAATTCAATGGCTATCTATTTAATCTTTTGACCTTTATTTTATGAGAGATTTTTCCATATGACATGCAGAGCTGTCCCAATTATGTCAGCGTGTCCCTGAGATAGGTGAGACAGGACTACAAATATTATATAGCACAAAGTCTTTAACGACAGTTATATACCAAAACATTACTTAAATTCTGTATAGTACAAATAGTACTCATTAAATCAGAAAGCATTTTATAAAATAATGAACTAAAGCAGTTAGAAATATTGAATAGTAACTATTATTTTGAACTAGTTTGTGATGTTCCAACTGTCAATATTAAATTGATAACTGATGAATGTGTGTGTGTGTGTGTGTGTGTGTGTGTGTGTGCACGCATGCATGTGTATGTATACATATACATACACAGCAGAGGTGATATCCGAGAGGGCGGGATTCATTTACCCACATAGGGTGTTGCTGAAATTGTCCTTTCTTCATCCCATTGTCTTTAGCCATTGTTTATATGTGTTCCCATTGTTCTCCTACCATCATTTGTCACAAAGACATGGTCTTCTCCCTGCCAAGTGCTACTAGAGATCTAGGATATGGAAATTTAGACAGCTTTCACTACCTACCAAGAATGAGACCATGAATCCTGCATGTTTGCTCATGAAGACTCAGTCCCTTTCTGCAACAGCCAGGAACCCCTCTCCCCTGCCTAGAGCTTCAAGACTTCTTATCTTGCTATTGAGAACTAGGAACACTTACTGCTGAGGACTAGGATAACTAGTACAACTAGTCACTAGTAGAGAAACCTGGGTGTTGAGAATGGACCCTTAATATTTCTTGGTTAGGTACATAGTACTGATGATACACTGTTACAGTTTCATGACAGTGAATAAGACACCCTGTTGTGGACTTGCTTTGGGAACTAAAAAACATCCTTAATGTAATTTCTGTGGAAATAAGGTCATTGTTTCAGCAAATGACTTACACACACAGTTTTGGAGCAGACACATTTATAATTGAGGAGACAGTGCCCTAGGCAACAATGTTCTCTTTCTGTTATTATCATGTCATAATTAGTTTTCTTATATACCCTCACATGTATTGGTTATTTTTAGCCCAGTTTGGTTGTAGTATTGCAGATATTACTTTTCTGTTAATTTATCAAAGTCCTCAGTAAAATTTTATATGTAGTACATTAATCATGAGATTTCTTATAAGATTAGTTAGAATAATTAATAGATGCTGAAATTATTATATAAAATCTAATTTATTATTGCATTAAATAAAATACTGCTAACTAGCCCTGTCTTTATTCATTTGAGATAAATTTTGGCATTTATTGTGAATATTCACAGAAGGGAATATATTTTTAGCAGGAATCTTGTATACCTCCTACACAGAAATGGAATAATTACTGAAACAACTGAGACAAAATGTTTTAGAATGTATACAATACACTTCCTATAACCTCTTTTGTGACTGCATTTGCTTTTACCAGAAAAATCATGTTGGCTTACACATATGTGCTATAAGTAAGCAGTGTTTTAGTTTGTGATAAAAAAAAAAGATTAAAATTTTAAGCATATAAATAAGGTCTTCTTTGTAATCTGAGTTATGCTACTGGAAAATGGGGAAAAAAATGTCATGTTCTCATGTGGCCCTTGACTTCCTGAGTCTAGGAAGATATTTCATAACGAAGGGACAAGAGAATAAATATTTTTACTTTAATCTGACTGAAAAATACACTTTTGTGTGCTTGACCCTGCTATTTAGGAAAGTAGCAAGATGCTGGTCATCAAAGGCAATTATAAGTCTAGGCAGCCAGCTCTGATTTTTCAGACAACTCAGGTATTCTTTTCAATTCAGACAGAATTTTGAGAGAAATATAAATGTTCATATTAGGTAGTCTCTCGGGGGATGTTTTTAGTATCAACTTTTAAAAATGTTACTTGCTAACATTTTCTTTCATGCACTATGTTAAAAATGAATTAATTCATTCATCTTCCCATGTTCTTCTTGTTTTTTCTTCCTTTTTTCATTTCCCTTTCCTCTTGCTATGGAGACACACAAACATGGGTGCCTGATGTCTGAGCAAGCCTGAGGAAAGGGGTTGCCAAAGACAGCTCAACTGCAGTGTGCCCAGGGCCAAAGAAGTGGGAGAGGGAAAGGAGAGAGCCCGAGATGGTTGGTGGAAGAGGCAGCCAGAGTGATTATCATATTTGTCACACTGGACAAATAATTGAACAAACGATAAGTGCATAATAATTTTAATACTCTGGTTTGGATGGTAGAGTTGTAGCATTGTTGACTTACTGGTTGTAAGAGTTGTATAGTGTCAGTTGGATGGTGTCTTTTTGTTTTGAGGAGGTAGATATTGGGGTATTTAGGTTAATGCACTATTGTGCAGGGAAAAAAGAAATATATATATATATGTGTGTGTGTGTGTATACATATATATACACACACACATATATATACATATATATACACGCACACATATATATACATATATATACATATACATATATATACATATACATATATATGTATATATATATATATGTATATATATATATATATAATTTTTCTTTAAACCCAAGTTAGTTACATTATAGTGTAATAATGATTTCAGGAATAGAATTTAGTGATTCATCACTTACATATAACACCCAGTGCTCATGTCAACAAGTGCCCTCCTTAATGCCCATCACCCATTTAGCCCATCACCCCACTCAACGCCCCACCAGCAACCATCAGTTTGTTTTCTGTATTTACGAGTCTCTTATGGTTTGTCTCCCTCTCTGTTTTTTATATTATTTTTGCTTCCCTTCCCCTATGTTCACTTTTTTTGTTTCTTAAATTACACATGTGAGTGAAATTGTATATCTGTCTTTCTCTAACTTATTTCAAATAGCATAATACACTCTAGTTCCATCCATGTTGTTGCAAATGGCAACAATTAGTTTTGCTAATTATTTCCTTGGCTGTGCAGAAGCTTTTTATCTTGATGAGGTCCCAATAGTTTGTTTTTGCTTTTGTTTTCCTTGCCTCCAGAGATGTGTCAAGTAAGAAGTTGCTGTGTCTAAGGTTAAAGAGGTTGTTGCCTGTTTTCTCCTCTAGGATTTTGATGGCTTCCTGTCTTATGTCTAGGTCTTTCATCCAGTTTGAGTTTATTTTTCTGTATGGTGTAAGAAAGTGGTCCAGGTTCACTCTTCTGCATATTGTTTTCCAGTTCTCCCAACAGTATTTGATGAAAAGACTGTCTTTTTTCTGTTGGATACTCTTTCCTGCTTTGTCAAAGATTTATTGGCCGACATTTGTGGGTCCATTTCTGGGTTCTCCATTCTGGTCCATTGATCTATGTGTCTGTTTTTGTGTGAGTACCATACTGTCTTGATGAATACAACTTTGTAATACAGCTTGAAGTCCAGAATTGTGATGCTTCTATCTTTGGTTTTCTTTTACTTTTTTTTTTATATGAAATTTATTGTCAAATCGGTTTCCATACAACACCCAGTGCTCATTCCAACAGGTGCTCTCCTCAATACCCATCACCCACCCCCCCTCCCTCACTCCTCCATCAACCCTCAGTTTGTTCTCAGTTTTTAAGAGTCTCTTAAGGTTTGCCTCCTTCCCTCTCTGTAACTTTTTTCCCCCTTCCCCTCCCCCATGGTCTTCTGTTAAGTTTCTCAGGATCCACGTAAGAGTGAAAACATATGGTATCTGTCTTTCTCTTTATGACTTATTTCACTTAGCATAACACTCTCCAGTTCCATCCACATTGCTACAAAAGGCCATATTTCATTCTTTCTCATTGCCACATAGTATGCCATTGTGTATATAAACCACAATTTCTTTATCCATTCATCAGTTGATGGATATTTAGGCTCTTTCCATAATTTGGCTATTGTTGAAAGTGCTGCTATAAACATTGGGGTACAAGTGCCCCTATGTATCAGCACTCCTGTATCCCTTGGGTAAATTCCTAGCAGTGCTATTGCTGGGTCATAGGGTAGATCTATTTTTAATTGTTTGAGGAAACTCCACACTGTTTTCCAGAGCGGCCGCACCAGTTTGCATTCCGACCAACAGTGCAGGTTTCCATTTCTCCACATCCTCGCCAGCATCTATAGTTCTCCTGATTTGTTCATTTTAGCTACTCTGACTGGTGTGAGATGGTATCTGAGTGTGGTTTTGATTTGTATTTCCCTGATGAGGAGTGACATTGAGCATCTTTTCATGTGCCTGTTGGCCATCTGTCTGTCTTTTTTAGAGAAGTGTCTATTCATGCTTTCTGCCCATTTCTTCACTGGATTGTTTGTTTTTCGGGCATGGAGATTGGTGAGTCTTTATAGATTTTGGATACTAGCCCTTTGTCTAATATGTCATTTGCAAATATCTTTCCCATTCCGTTGGTTGCCTTTTAGTTTTGTTGACTGTTTCCTTTGCAGTGTAGAAGCTTTTTATCTTCATGAGGTCCCAATAGTTCATTTTGGCTTTTAATTCCCTTGCCTTTGGGGATATGTCAAGTAAGAAATTCCTGCGGCTGAGGTCAGAGAGGTTTTTTCTTGCTTTCTCCTCTAGGGTTTTAATGGTTTCCTGTCTCACATTCAGGTCCCTCATCCATTTTGAGTTTATTTTTGTGAATGGTGTAAGAAAATGGTCTAGTTTCATCCTTCTTCATGTTGCTGTCCAGGTCTCCCAGCACAATTTGTTAAACAGACTGTCTTTTTTCCATTGGATATTCATTCCTGCTTTGTCAAAGATTAGTTGGCCATACTTTTGTGGGTCTAATTCTGGGGTTTCTATTCTATTCCATTGGTCTATGTGTCTGTTTTTGTGCCAATACCATGCTGTCTTGATGATTACAGCTTTGTAGTAGAGGCTAAAGTCTGGGATTGTGATGCCTCCTTCTTTGGTCTTCTTCAAAATTACTTGGCTATTTGGGGTCTTTTGTGGTTCCATACAAATTTTAGGATTGCTTGTTCTAGCTTCGAGAAGAATGCTGGTGCAATTTTGATTGGGATTGCATTGAATGCGTAGATAGCATTGGGTAGTATTGACATTTTAACAACATTTATTCTTCCAATCCATGAGCATGGAATGTTTTTCCATTTCTTTATATCTTCTTCAATTTTCTTCATAAGCTTTCTTATGGTTTTCAGCATACGGATCTTTTACATCTTTGGTTAGATTTATTCCTAGGTATTTTATGCTTCTTGGTGCAATTGTGAATGGGATCAGTTTCTTTATTTGTCTTTCTGTTGCTTCATTGTTAGTGTATAAGAATGCAACTGATTTCTGTACATTGATTTTGTATCCTGCAACTTTGCTGAATTCATGTATCAGTTCTAGCAGACTTTTGGTGGAGTCTATCGGATTTTCCATGTATAGTATCATGTCATCTGCAAAAAGTGAAAGCTTGACTTCATCTTTGCCAATTTTGATGCCTTTGATTTCCTTTTGTTGTCTGATTGCTGATGCTAGAACTTCCAACACTATGTTAAACAACAGCGGTGAGAGTGGGCATCCCTGTCATGTTCCTGATCTCAGGGGGAAAGCTCTCAGTTTTTCCCCATTGAGGATGATATTAGCTGTAGGCTTTTCATAAATGGCTTTTATGATGGTTAAGTATGTTCCTTCTATCCTGACTTTCCCGAGGGTTTTTGTTAAGAAAGGATGCTGAATTTTGTCAGATGCTTTTTCTGCATCGATTGACAGGATCATATGGTTCTTATCTTTTCTTTTATTAATGTGATGTATCACATTGATTGATTTGGGAATGCTGAACCAGCCCTGCATCCCAGGAATGAATCCCACTTGATCATGGTAAATAATTCTTTTCATACGCTGTTGAATTCGATTTGCTAGTGTCTTATTGAGAATTTTTGTATCCATATTCATCAGGGATATTGGCCTGTAGTTCTTTTTTTGCTGGGTCTCTGGTTTAGGAATCAAAGTAATGCTGGCTTCATAGAATGAGTCTGGAAGTTTTCCTTCCCTTTCTATTTTTTGGAACAGTTTGAGAAGGATAATTATTATCTCTGCATTAAATGTCTGGTAGAATTCCCCTGGGAAGCCATCTGGTACTGGACTCTCTTATTTTTGGGGAGATTTTGACAACGGATTCAATTTCTTCACTGGTTATGGGTCTGTTCCAGTTTTCTATTTCTTCCTGTTTGAGTTTTGGGAGTGCGTGGGTGTTTAGGAATTTGTCCATTCCTTCCAGGTTGTCCAGTTTGTTGGCATATAACTTTTCATAGTATTCCCTGTTAATTGCTTGCATTTCTGAGGGATTGGTTGTAATAATTCCATTTTCATTCATGATTTTTTCTATTTGGGTCATCTCCCTTTTCTTTTTGAGATGCCTAGCTAGAGGTTTATCAATTTTGTTTATTTTTTCAAAAAACCAACTCTTGGTTTCATTGATCTGCTCTACAGTTTTTTTAGATTCTGTATCTGCTTATTTCTGCTCTGATCTTTATTATTTCTCTTCTTCTGCTTGGTTTGGGGTGTATTTGCTGTTCTGCTTCTGTTTCCTTTAGGTGTGCTGTTAGATTTTGTATTTGGGAATTTTTTTGTTTCTTGAGATAGGCCTGGATTGCAATGTATTTTCCTCTCAGGACTGCCTTTGCTGCATCCCAAAGCGTTTGGATTGTTGTATTTTCATTTTCATTTGTTTCCATATATTTTTTAATTTCTTCTCTAATTGCCTGGTTGACCCACTCATTCTTTAGTAGGGTGTTCTTTAACCTCCATGCTTTTGGAGGTTTTCCAGACTTTTTCCTGTGGTTGATTTCAAGCTTCATGGCATTGTGGTCTGAAAGTATGCATGGTATAATTTCAATTCTTGTATACTTATGAAGGACTGTTTTGTGACCCAGTATGTGATCTATCTTGGAGAAGGTTCCATGTGCACTTGAGAAGAAAGTATATTCTGTTGCTTTGGGATGCAGAGTTCTAAATATATCTGTCAAGTCCATCTGATCCAATGTATCATTCAGGGCCCTTGTTTCTTTATTGATCCTGTGTCTAGATGATTTATTCATTGTTGTAAGTGGAGTATTAAAGTCCCCTGCAATTACCACATTCTTATCAATAAGGTTACTTATGTTTGTGATTGTTTTATATATTTGGGGGCTCCCATATTTGGCACATAGACATTTATAACTGTTAGCTCTTCCTGATGTATAGGCCCTATAATTATTATATAATGCCCTTCTTCATCTCTTGTTACAGCCTTTAATTTAAAGTCTAGTTTGTCTGATAGAAGTATGGCTACTCCAGCTTTCTTTTGACTTCCAGTAGCATGATAGACAGCTCTCCATCCCCTCACTTTCAATCTGAAGGTGTCCTCAGGTCTAAAATGAGTCTCTTCTAGATAGCAAATAGATGGGTCTTGTTGTTTTTATCCATTCTGATACCCTATGTCTTTTGGTTGGAGGATTTAGTCCATTGAGATTCAGTGTTATTATAGAAAGATATGGATTTAGAGTCATGCTGTTTGTAGGTTTCATGCTTGTAGTGATGTCTCTGGTACTTTGTCTCACAGAATCCCCCTTAGGATCTCTTGTAGGGCTGGTTTAGTGGTGACAAATTCCTTCAGTTTTTGTTTGTTTGGGAAGACCTTTATCTCTCCTTCTATTCTAAATGACAGACTTGCCGGATAAAGGATTCTCGGCTGCATATTTTTTCTGTTCATCACATTGAAGATTTCCTGCCATTCCTTTCTGGCCTGCCAAGTTTCAGTAGAGACATCCATCACTAGTCTTATCGGTCTCCCTTTATATGTTAGAGCATGTTTATCCCTAGCTGCTTTTGGAATTCTCTCTTTATCCTTGTATTTTGCCAGTTTCACTATGATATGTCATGCAGAAGATCGATTCAAGTTACATCTGAAGGGAGTTCTCTTTGCCTCTTGGAATTCAATGCCTTTTTCCTTCCCCAGATCAGGGAAGTTCTCAGCTATGATTTGTTCAAGTACACCTTCAGCCCCTTTCTCTCTCTTTTCCGCCTCTGGAATCCCTATTATATGGATATTGTTGCGTTTCATCGCATCACTTAGTTCTCTAATTCTCCCCTCATACTCCTGGATTTTTTTTATCTCTTTTTCTCAGCTTTCTTTTTCCATAATTTTATCTTCTAATTCACCTATTCTCTCCTCTGCCTCTTCAATCTGAGCTGTGGTTGCCTCCATTTTATTTTGCAGCTCATTTATAGCATTTTTTGGCTCCCCATGACTGTTTCTTAGTCCCTTGATCTCTGTAGTGATTGTTTCTCTGCTGTCCTCTATAGTTTTTTCAAGCCCAGCGATTAATTTTATGACTATTAGTCTAAATTCATGGTCCGTTATATTAGTTAAATCGTTTTTGATCAATTTGTTAGCTATTGCTATTTCCTGGAGTTTCTTTTGAGGAGAATTCTTCTGTTTCATCATTTTGGATAGTCCCTGGAGTGGCGTAGAACTGCAGGGCAGTTCTCCTGTGCTGTCTGGAGTAACTTGTGTTGGTGGGCGGGGCCGCAGTCAGACTGTTGTGTACCTTATCTTCCCTTCTCCCAGGGGCAGGATTCACTGTGGAGTGGTGTGGCCTCTATCTGGGCTACTTGCACACTGCCAGGCTTGTGATGCTGCTTTGATGGGATCTGGCATATTGGCCGGGGTGGATCCGCAAGGTGCACAGCGGAGGGAGGGGCAGGCTTAGATTATTTTGGTGTTGGTGGTCCCCTGCAGAAGGCACCCTGCAGCACCAGGAGGGAGGCAGACCCGTCAGAGAGATGGATCCATAGAAACAAAGCTTTGGGTGTTTGCTCAGTGCAAGCAGGTTTGGTGAAGGGAACTGGTTCCCTTTGGAATTTTGACTGGAGGATGGGACAGCGAAATGGTGCTTGCCAGTGCCTTTGTTTCCCTGCCGAGCTGAACTCTGTATTCTAGGGCTCAACACTTCTCCCTCCAGGTGTCCTCTTGCCCTACCACTCTCCGAGCAGAGCTGTTGACTTTTAACATTCCAGATGTTAAGTCCCGCTAGCTGTCAGAACTCACGCAGTCCGGCCCCTCTGCTTTTGCAAGCCAGACTCGGGGTCTCTCCTTTGCCAGGTGGCTGGGCTGCCCCTCCACCGCCCTGCTCACTCCCGCCAGTCTGTGTAGCGCGTACCGCCTCTCCACCCTTCCTACCCTCTTCTGTGGGCCTCTTGTTTACACTTGGTGGTTTTCTGGGTTATTTAGGCAGATGTGGGTGGAATGCAAGTGATCAGCAGGATGCGGTGAGCCCAGCGTCCTCCTACACTGCCATCTTCTCCCTATTTATCTGATTTTCTTTTTCAACATTACTTTGACTGATCAGAGTCTTTTCTGGTTCCATACAAATATTAGAATTGTTTGTTCTAGCTCTGTGAAGAATACTGATGTGATTTTGATAAGCATTGCATTGAATATTATGTAGATTGCTTTGGGTAGTATTGACATTTTAATAATATTCCTTCTTCTAATCCATGAGCATGGATGTTTTTCCTTTTTTTGTGTTTTCTTCAATTTCTTTCATAAACTTTCTGTAGTTTTCAATGTATAAATTTTTTCCCTCTTTTGTTAGGTGTATTCCTAGGTATTTAATGGTTTTTGTTGGGAAAAATATTTTTATGCTGGAAAAAAATCTATAGTTATGTTGCATGCCATGTATACATAGGGATATACATATGCATATGCCTATACATATATAGATACATATATGTGTCTTGAGTATTTTGTATATGTATTTTGAATTTTTAAAAAAGAATTTGTTTTAAAGGAATTTGTTTTTTAAAAAATTAATTTGATTTAAAAGAATTTATTTTTAAAGAAACAAACAAAAAAGAATTAATTCAGTGAGTATCCATTGAACATGTGTATACTAAAAATCATGCTATGAATTTCTATAAAAATACTCAAAAACAATAAAAGTTTATTTCTCATTTGTATAAGTCCATGGTAGGTATGTTGGGCTAGGGGGTGAGTTTCCTGCACGGGGTGACTGAGGGACCCAAATTGTTCCCATTTTACAGCTTCACCATCCTCTAAGGGGACATATCTATTCCCAGTTTGAAGTAGCATACATTATTTCCTCTCTTCCTCCACTGGATATTGGACACAATTAATTCAAGACAGACTGGAAAATGCAGTAGATAGCCACATGCCCTGACAAAGAAGGAAAAACAGATTGTACTAGACAACTACCAACCTCTCATACAACCTATTATTAAGCACGTTTGTAGATACATGTTGACTAGAAGGAGATTGTTTTTGTTTCACCAAACATATACTGTACAACTTTTCTTTTGTTGGAAACGAATTAAGTTTTGGGGATATTGAAATTTTATAAACAGACATAGTAATTCTTGTCAATGAGCTCAGAAAGGATGGATATGTGTAAAAATATCATACCTACGTAGGGCTTGTGTCATTTAAGTAAAATGAATATTCATGAGTATAATTTTTAGCAGTAAGTTTCTGTGAGATGGTTAAAAGTCATCTTTAAATGTTATTATGCAAAGGAGAAGATGATTTGGGTTTGGAAGTTAATAATAATACTTAAAAACAGTTCTTAAATTTTTTAGTCTTACTTTGCTATGTGTAAACATATTTATACCTGCTAACATTCAGAAGGTAGAGACTGTGGTTTTACAATCATGACAAAAATACAACATGGTAATAATGCAAGTGCTCCATTTTTTACAACCAACTAAGTCATGTTACGTGTTTTGGACCGAATTGACCATTAAGATTGATCTGGCTAAGAGTGCAGACATGGCCAAATGTGGAGAACCCATCTGTGTTATAAGTTTCCTTATGCATTCTTATCCAAATGCTCCTTAAATTTTTATTAGAAATGTACTCTGGAGACCAGACACCCTCTTGGCTGGATCATCACTTTTATAACAAATATATATGCTATTCTCACTGAGATATTTTTAGACATTGCCCTACTGGGAGTTTTTTCAAGTAATTAATATATAGCTTTTGTAGCAGCTTGAACTTGGCTTCTTGGAAATAATTCACTCTTAGCAGAATCTAGTGCCAGAAGAACATTGAAAGCTTCTATAGATGTTAGCTAGCTCAGAACTTCCTTTCTTTTCTTTTCTTTTTTTTATTTTTTTTTATTTTTTTTATTTTTTTAATAGTTTGTCTTGAGGACAGGCCTTGTTTAGTAGAAGAAAAGTTTATTCTATTTGTTATCTTCAAGTTACCTCCTCTGTCATTTCTCTGATTTTTTAAAGGAATCCAAGGTACTATTTTGATAAGTAAAATTTATGAAGAAAAACCAGGTGAAGTATTGACTTTGGCTTATCTCTTACCTTCTAATAAACTTAGCCTTAAGACGCTTTTTAACTCACTTAGTTTTGATATGAATGAGAAGTTCTGCATTCAGTTTTTAGTTCCTACCAGAGTATCATACTATACTGTGACTGCTCATGGAGAAAAGACCTTAAAAATATATTTATTTCTTCTAGGTTTATTGACATATGATTGATAAACAAAAATTATATATAGATTATTCAGCATGATTTTTAAGGTATATAATGTAATGATTTAATATACATATATATTGTGAAATGATTACCACAGTCAAATTAACTAACACATTTGTCACCCCACACAGTTTCCATTTTCCTTTTTTATACTTGTGAGAATGCAAATATACAATACAATGTTAATACAATACTAATAATACAGTATTATTTTTTTTTAATTTTTTTTTTCATCGTTTTTTATTTATTTTTGGGACAGAGAGAGACAGAGCATGAACGGGGGAGGGGCAGAGAGAGAGGGAGACACAGAATCGGAAACAGGCTCCAGGCTCCGAGCCATCAGCCCAGAGCCTGACGCGGGCTCGAACTCACGGACCGCGAGATCGTGACCTGGCTGAAGTCGGACGCTTAACCGACTGCGCCATCCAGGCGCCCCAATACAGTATTATTAACCATAGTCACCATGCTTTAAATTAGATCCCTGGAACTTACTTATCTTATAACTGAAGGTTGTACCATTTAGCCAACATCTCCCCTATCCCACTAATCCCTTGGTAACCACTTTTCTACTCTGTAGTTCTAGGAGTTCCATATTTTTAGATTCCATATATAAGTGAGACCATACAGTGTTTGTCTTTCTCTAGCATATTTCACTTAGCATAGTCTTCCAGATTCATCCATATGGCCGCAAATGACAGGATTTCCTCCTTCCTCATGATTGAATAATATTCCATGACACATATGCACGTACACACACACACACACACACACACACACACACACATTTTCTTTATTTGTTCATTCATAATGTATACTTAGGTTTTACCCATATCTTGGCTATGGTGAATAGTGCTACAATGAACATGGCTGTGTAAATATGTCTCCAAGATATTGTTTTTATTTCCTTTGGACATATACACAGAAGTGGGATTTCTGGATCATATGGCAGTTTTATTTTTAGTTGTTTTTTTTTTGTTTTGTTTTGTTTTTGAGTAACTTCCATACTGTTTTCCATAATGGCTGTACCAATTTACATTCCTATCAATAGTATACAAGCGTTCTTCCTTTCTCCACATCTTCATCAGCACTTATAATCTCCTTTATTTTTGATAACAGACCCCAACAGGTGTGAGGTGATACGTCATTGTGGTTTTGATTTGCATTCTTCTAATAACTAGTGATGTTGAGTACTTTTTTTCATATACCTGAGCCATTTGAATATCTTTTTTGGAAAAAAAAATAAAAAGTTTATTCAGGTCTTTTGGCCTTTTTGTGATTGGGTTATTTGGGATTTTTTTGTTTTTTTGTTTTATTATTTATTTATTTATTTATTTATTTGCTATTGAGTTGTAGGAGACTTTCATATATTTTATGTATTAACCCCTTATTAGATACATGGTTTGCAAATATTTTGTCCCATGTTATATGTTGCCTTTTCAATTTGTTAATTACTTCCTTTTTTGTATAGAAGCTTTTTCTGTAGTTCCTCTTGTTTAGTTTTGTTTTTGTTGCTTGTTTTGATGCTGGTAGTATTATAGCCAAAAAATCATTGCCAAGACCAATATCATGGAAATTTTTCCCTATATTTTTTTGTGGAAGTCGTACAGTTTCAAGTCTTATGTTTAAGTCTTTAATCTGTTTCAAGTTAATTTATTTGTGACTGGTATAAGATAGACATCCAGTTTCATTCTTTTGCATGTGGATATCCAGTTTTCCTAACACCCTTATTAAAGAGACTATCTTTTCTCCCTTGTGTATTCTTGGAGCCTTTGTCAAAGATTATTTGACCATATTATGAGCTTATTTCCGAGTTCTTTATTCATCTATGCATCTATTTTTTTTCCAGCACCATTCTGTTTTGATTATTATGGCTTTGTAATATGGTTTTAAACCAGGAAGTGTGATCCCTCCAGCTTTGTTCTTTCTCAAGATTGCTTTGGCTGTTTGGGGTCTTTTGTGGTTCTATATGAGTTTTGGTATTATTTATTCTATTTCTGTGAAAAATGTAATTAGAATTTTGGTAAGAATTGCACAGAATCTGTAGATTGTTTTGGGTAGTATGGGCATTTGGACAATATTAAATCTTTTAATCCATGAACACAGGCTATCTTTCATTTATTTGTGTCTTCTCTAATTTCTTTCATTAGCATCTGGTAGTATTTAGTGTATATATCTTTCACCTCTTTGGTTACATTTATTCTTAAATATTTTATTCTTTTTAATGCTGTTGTATATGGGTTGGTTTTCTTAATTTCTTTTTTGGGTAGTTTTTTGATAGTGTATAGAAACACAACTATTTATTATATGTTAATTTTGTATCCTTCAAATTCACTGAATTTTTTATTGGTCCTAAGAGGTTTTGGGTTTTCTATATATAAAATCATCATCTTCAAATAGAAGCAATTTATCTTCTTTTCAATTTGGATGTCTTTTATTTATTTTCCTTGCATAACTGCTCTGGCTAGGACTTCTAGTACTATGTTGAATAGAAGTGGTGAGAGTGGGTATACTTGTCTTTTTCCTGATCTTAGGGAAAAGACTCAGCTTCTCATCACTAAGTATGATATTAGCTATGGGCCTGTCATATATGACCTTAATTATGTTGAGGTACATTCTTTCTACACCTTGAAAAGTATATTTAAAATTAAGTATATTACAAAGCATTTGGTACATATGGCAGCATAACAACCTATTATTAACTGTGCTATAACCTATTTATCCTCCCTTTCTTTTAGCTTAAAAAAAGAATTATTTTCATCACAATTATACATAAACCCACATCCAACAAACATCTGGGAAAACCATCAGTACTGCAGTTAGAATATGACATAGAGTATCCTGGTAGAGAGAGTTCTATATCTAGTGATATCTAACATAAATTTGAGTCTCAAATCTGTCCCTAACTACTGCTGTGTCTATGATCAAATCATGTGACCTCTTATCGTTTCAATTTACTTATGAATAAAATGCCACTCTTTATTTATAATTTTATATATTATAAATAATGTGATAAACATCCTTACATTTAAATCTTTGTTTATATATTCATTAATTCCTTAGGAAAGACAGGAGAAATTGAAGATGCATGTCTGCTGCTCAAAATATTGAAAACTCTTTATGTGCAATCAATGTAATGATATTTAGTAAATATTTCTCATTTTTAAATTTATTCAGAAAAGGACTTGCTTAAATGAAAATATTGGACTTAGCTCTTAAAAGTGATTGAAATTCAGGGCACATTTGTTTTGAATTGAATAGATGAACAAATGAATGAGCTGATGTAAATGAACAAACAGATAAAGCATATAAATTTTATATTGTCTATAAACAAAGATTAGGCTTTTAATTCTAAAAAGTAGTGGAGTCAAGAAAAGCTAAGTTAGCTTCGTTCTTTCTTTATTTCTTTCTTTCTTTCCCTACTTTAGTAAGGAATTGAACATATTTGAAGCAGAAAAGTATGAAGTGGGATGTATTAAATTCATTAAGAAAAAATTGGTTACATGTAAGATTTTGGTCTAGAAAAGTTGAGGAGAATGAGATATAGAAAATAAATGGAATTGTAAAGTCAAATATTTTAAGAAAAAAATAATCTAAAATAGATTTAGGAAACCAAAGCCAAACAAAAGATTGTATAGGAAAATACCTTTCTTTAATGATAGGCTTAAGTTCAAAGTGGCAAAAATTAGTTCAGAGTGGATTTTCCTGCTTATAATGGATTACTGTGTTTTGTTTTAAATCTGTTCAATTGTAACTTATGGGCTAAATTAAAGTAACAAGATACTTCTTCATAAAAAAAAAAAAAAGTTATTCACCGTCTTGCTTTTGTAGTAGTTTCCTGAACAAACACATACAAAGTCACTAAAAAATTAGCAGAATTGTACAAAGTCATATAACGGAGTATTTCTTTTGATGTCTATATAAGTAGTTGATCCTGTAGAAATGTTTTAGGAAATATACTCAGTATCACATAATTTAAGAGCTCTGTGACTTTTTTGTGTCATTTACCATCCCTCAATCTTTTGTGTATATGAGAATAATATTATTTAGCAGGCAGTGTTATATGAGAATCAGATGGAAACATACATGCGAAAGCACTTTACAAGTGGTAAAACAATATATATATTTTTATTACTGTCATTAATGTTTGATAGATAAAACTTTCAGCTTCACTGAATGATCTGTATTTTCAATTCCTGGTTACACTGGTTTCCCCTCTAACATTTCCTGAGATCAATGAATAAGACATTTCTCTTAAATATATTGACCACTGTCTTTCAATGAACATACTGGTACATTTTTATAGTAATGCCAAAACAGTGAAATTTTGAAGCTCTTTATACAGGATAAATTTATGAACAAGATTAAAACTAATGAAATGAACAAATGAATTTATATGAAGCATGTCCCAAAACATTTCATGTCTAAGAGGGGGCCAATTTCAAGAAATGTCTGACTTTTTTTCATGGACATTTCAAAATAAACATAGCTCATATGGTACAGTTTTAAGGAAAGGAAAGAAAAAAAAAAGCTAAGAATTTCTGGAATCCTGCCAAAAGTATAATTTGGCATTTTATCCCACCTTCTGGATGCAGTTGATCAGCACATTACATGATGCCAAGGGCACAGTGGAACTAGAAGAAAACCAGAGAATTCAGTGTTCTTGCTCTTGAAGATCAACATGTTTTGTTAATAGCAATAGAATTCTGTCACTCCATACTGCAAATCTATATTATAGGATTTCTGGGACCAATCTCTTTTATGTTGCTAGACTTTCACATTCTCTGCCCACACTAGCTTAGAAAAGTAAACATTTCTTGATACATATTGGTTGATAGTCCCATTCCATATTTCTAAAAATAGTTCCTTTAAAGAGAATTTATGTATTCAGATTAAAGTGATGAAATACATATTCATGTATTTCAAATAAAATATATTGATATCTTAAAAGAAAATAATTAGATTCTTAAATTTTTGGTCAAGTAGAATGATCAATCTTAAATAAGTATCTAAGATTTGTTTAGCTTCCACTACGTTAGGAAGGAATAACTTAAGGGAAATTTTAATAAAGACATCTCTTCATACATGTGGCAGTTTTATGTTTAGGAAATACTACCATAGGCATTTTATAAACACATATTAAATTCTTGATACCCTTGAGAAGCTTCCAAAATGCCAGGGAAATTTCAGACATAACTGTGATTGCAGAATCTCCAGTCTTAGCATTGGAATGGACCATAATAGGCCCTCTTCTTCAGATTCATTTTTAAACCCAGAGTAATTAACTAATCTTCCCAAGATCACAAAGCTAGAAGGTAGTGGCATGGGCACTAGCACAAGTATTACTCTCCTAAGTGCTATATAGTCTTCCTACTACTAAGCCTTCTATGTTTTAAAAGTATTGAAGACTATCTCTACTATTGATGTTCTTTCATTGATATATTTCATATTTTTTGTCATTTGTTTTATATTTTTAAGCAATTGAGATATAATCCCCCTGTTCCCTATTTCTAATTCAGCTTAAGGAACTTAGGATAGATAGATGATATATAGATATAGATATAGATATAGATATAGATATAGATATACATATACATATACATATATCATCTGCAAGATGATTGATAGTGATGCATCCCGTACAAATGTTTCTCTCCAAGTCGGGGGTTTCTGTGCTGATAATAGAAATATTATATATTATCAAGTGTACAAAAATCTTCTTCAACAAGAAATTTTCATGCCCCCCGCCTTATTATAGCAATCTGAGTATTGTGGTCCCATGTTCTCCTAGTGTCTGTGTTTAAGTCTTTTTGTTCACAGGTGACGGAAGCGTGTATATGTAATTTAAGAGATTTGGAGTGCTCATGAAAGATGGCAATGGGTCCCTTTTTCACTGATAAAAGTAATACAGAAAAATTACCCAAAGATCATGTCACAGACTATATGACTATAGTACTATGTCAAATTTATAGTTTAAGGTATTTTAAATACAGACATTGAAAAAAGATATAGATCTCATAAAAATAATATAAGTAGTTTTTTATTACTCACCTCCCTATTATGTGGGTCAATAATTTTAAAAAAAGAAAAAAATAGCTTTCTTTGATCTACCAAAAATGTGTATGTAAAAATTAGAAAGAAATGTGTATTTTCTCAAGTCAGCTCTCTAAAAAATTTTGAATGTGAGAATAGAAGTTTGTCCTTGAAAATTCATCACAAACCCAATCTGTATGCCTTTCCTGTTCCCTGGTGGGCTGTATCAAATAACTGGAATCTGGAGCTACGATTCTCATTCTTAAAATCTTTCTTAACATTCTGTTGATTACTGGAATAAATAATTTTTGTCTTACCTGATTCCTCTAACATCATAGTGATTAGGATCTTAATGTACCCTTTGGTCAGCAGAAAATAATTTAACCACTGATGGAAGTGGTAAATTAGTCCAAGAACAATTAAAATTAAGCTTAGAATTCTAAGGAGTAAAATAATTCTAGGGAAATTTGCATTTAAGTCATTAGTATGACACAACATGTTTGCCCACGCATGCCGAAACAACCAATTCCATATGGATATTTTTATTCACAAATAAGTAACCACATGGGATCCCACTGTTGCTTCCCAGCAGCAAGAGTATTTTTCTAAAGGTAAAAAGATATTTTAAAAAAATTATGTGTTGCTTCAGCTAAAGCAGGATATTTTCCATTGGTAGTGGCTTTTAAAATTAAAACAAGTTCAGTATGTAGGTCATTAACCTTGGGTATGTTCTTTCTCGTCATGATCTTTAACCATCAGTTCTCAAATCTAAAGTTTGTGTTTTCTTTGCTAGATTATACTCATTCTCACAATACTGATATGATTTCATTATATTTAAAGACAAGAAACTGTAAAAGTAACACCTTGCACCTCATTATATTTAAAGATGAATTCCTAATGAAATACTCCCCTCTGAGATTGAGAAAGGAATCAAATGACATCTATGCTACTTGGATAGACTAGTTCTAAGTGGTTTCTGGCTCTTTTTTTTTTTTTTTTTTTTAAACATGTGTCTTAATTTTTTTTTTTTTTTTTTTTTTTTTTTACCGTTTATTTTTGAGACAGAGAGAGACAGAGCATGAACGGGGGAGGGTCAGAGAGAGAGAGAGAGAGGGAGACAGAGAATCCGAAACAGGCTCCAGGCTCTGAGCTGTCAGCACAGAGCCCGACAAGGGGCTTGAACTCACAGACTGCGAGATCATTACCTGAGCTGAAGTTGGACGCTTAACCGACTGAGCCACCCAGGGCCCCTTTTTGACACTTATCTTAAGGAAAAATAAGAAAGTTGGTTATTCAGCCGAATTTGCTTTGAGAATATGTTTATAACATAAATATTATATTAGGAAATGTTTTCCTTTTATGTTCTTGTTTAAGAGCAAGGTATAAAGGATTTTAAAAATATCTACGGCGAGTATGTATGCCTAAAGTAAAGGAAAGTTGGGTGCCAATGACATTAGGTGAAACAGTGTACTATTATCTTACTATAAAGTTATTTAACTGAAAATATAAGAGTACCTCTTGTTTACGATTAAATGTCAGCTACAATCAGGATTCTACCTTCACTAGGATACATAGTTTGCTTTTTCCATATGTGGTGTTGAATGATACTGAGATACGTGCCTCTTTTGTGGCCACAGCTTTGTTCTAGTGCAGTCAGCTAGGCTTAGACATGCTCTTTTAGTGTGTGAAAAAGTGATACCTGGTGTGAAGCTATGGGTCCAGAAGGGTGTGATTATGAGCTCGATGTTAAGCAGGAAACCATAAGACTTCCAGTTGCATTTGTACAAGTTAATGAAACACATTTCACTCTTTTCCCATAACATCTTATTTATGCCAATCTTGTTACAAACTAAAACCCGTTGATCAATGTTGTGTTTTTTATTTTGCATTAGATGTAATATATACGTAAGGCCTTATTATGTGAGGCTCTCTATACAAAAAAGTATAATTCAATTCATCAATCACATATTGGACCTGTATTCAACTGCCCTTAGATTTTATAATCCAATTGACAAGTGGAGATGAATTAATCCATCACTTAATCAATTAAACAAACCAATTAATAATATAACTAATACTTAATTTCTTTAATAATCAAACTATGATAAATTAAATCAATGTGTTAATAAATGTTTTATGGGTATTATAGGCAATAACTTTGGAGAATAGTGATAGTAAAGGGTTGGTTCTCTGAAAACTAGTTACATGATAGTGAATTTTAATCAGATTCTTGAAAACTTTTAATGAGAGAAATAATATTGAAGGCTTCAAATATTCTGATGGCAATGCATAAAAATGCTTTGAAGAGAGAAGTTAGGGGTAGGAATAAAAATTTGAAGGCTATAACAGAGTCATCTGAAATCTCAAGATTTTGGAGTGCTTATTTATATAACTGCCAGTTAAATACTTAAAGGATAGTTTCTTTAAGAAAAGAAAATTCTGCTAACAATGGCTTATGCATAATAATTTTACAATAGTATTTTCCCTAGTTTATGCAATAGATTTAAAAGGCTTCTGAAATGATTTTTATATTACTAATTGATGGGCTTTTACAAAATGATAAGCTGGTAAAGTATTTTTTAAGGTCCCTGTTATAAATAATATGTGAAATATTTGTCATTGGTTCTGAGGTACTAACCACAAACTATTCTATACATTCATATGTTTCCTGAAAACTCTTTAGAAATTTTTGTCCTCTTTAACACTTGTTATCTCTGTGTTCAGGTTTGGAGTAGGGATGTATATTTCCTAATAGCAGAAAAAACAATCAGTGTCTAAGGGGTATAACATGGGTCAGAAAACCCAGTGGCACCAGAGGTCTACACTGAGGACTTACCAAAAGGTAACAAAACACATGGATAGAGATCCTTGAAAGGTCTTCCTTTGGAGTGAAAACCATGCACATACCCTCACCTTCATACACACACACACACACACACACACACACACACACACACAGGACCAGTAGGCCTCTATGAGGTAGGAAGGGATGGCCATGATAGTACAGACAAGCATTCTGAATGGCCATTTAGGAACAGGTTTCAAGTTTCCACAGGCACATGGCATGGACCCAACCTAAGCTATTACAAGTACTTGGCATTGAGAGTCAGGATTCAAAGCAGGAGCCTAGGTGTACAAATTGAGGAACCTTGGACAGGGGAACTATGTCACTAAAATATGGGTTTAAAAATACCCACTCCTCTTTGGACAGGGCCTTCCATGCCATACAGGGTTTGTATGTGTGTTGTGGGACATAGATGGCAGGGAGATGATTCTATAAGCCAGGATGGTGCCATTAGCTTATGAACAGATAAACATTAAGGAGGAGTTAGGTAAAAAAGCAGATGCCCCATGATCAGTGCTGGGCACTTCCATGATGAACCTAATAGAAAGGTGACTTTGTGTCCATTGTGCCCCAGATCTGATCACCAAAGAGAAGTAAATTAAGAACAGATTATGGACAGGGGCACCGGGTGGCTCTGTCACTTAAGAATCGGACTCTTGGTTTCGGTTCAGGTCATGATCTCACGGTTTCATGAGTTTCAGCCCCATGTTGTGCTCTGTGCTCACAGCATGGAGCCTGCTTGGGATCCAATCTCTCTCTCTCTCTCTCTCTCTCTCTCTCTCTCTCTCCCTTTCTGTCTGTCTCTGCCCCTCCCCCACTCATGCTCTCTTTCTCTCAAGATAAATAAACTTGAAAATAAAAAGAACAGATATGGACAGAGAAATAGGGAAGAGACCCATTAAACAGTGATATCTTAGGCATTTTCACCTGCTTAAGTATTTAGAACCTTAAATCAACCTGGTTCTGGCATGTGAGAGGAGGATAAGCATCATGGGAAATCAGTAGGTCTGGCAATTCCAAGAATTTCAGAGAAATGCTATGGAGTAGTTTGTTGTTTTGATTATAACTAACCTCACAATTGAGATCCCAAATACTAAATTGTTGGGGATTTTTTTTTAATATGATCTTTTGCCTCATTTTTTTAAACATAGTTTTCAAGATTCAACATAGTTTACAAGCATAGTTTATGAGCACATGCTTCTTAACAGCTGGGACTTTTTCTCTGCATATCTCTGTGATTCCATAACAGGAGGTTTGAAAAATTTCAAACCCACTTAACCATCCAATCTTATGCAACCCGTATATTCACAAAACATTTGTGGGTCACACTGTGGGTTAGAGATACAAAGATAAACAGAGGTCATGGTGTCTCAAAGTATGTAATACAATGTGATAGGTATAGTATTGAACATCTGCAGCACCAAATCACTTCTAACTAGGCTTTTTTTTTTTTTTTTGCCTTGGTACCCTTGTACCAGTCTCTTCCTTGCCTTCTTTCCCCTTCTCTTAGCCAACTCTTCCCTCTACTTCAAGACTTCCTGCAGACATCGCATGCTCCAGTCAAGTCTCCCTAACTTTCTTCTTACCAGCCTGGCTTATTATATATTCTTCCTCTCTGCTTCCGTGGCACCTGTGTTCACTGTTGTCATTGCACCACCAAGTTACTTTACTACCTTTCTGTCTCCTCCAGTTAGACTCTGAGCTCACTGAAAGCAACAACTACTACATTCACCTTCGACATTCATCCTGGACACCATGCTAAGACCGTGAGAGGGAACACCCGGAAATGAAGCTGGGAAGTAGGGTTTGCCATATAGCGAGTCACTCTTTATGTCATGTGCATCTCAACTCTAGCCGGTAGCAATATGAACACATTGACAGTGTTTCAAAAGGGGTGAGGTGAAATCACATTTCGATTTTAGAAAGAAAATTCTGAAGACATACGTAGAATTAAGGGAAGAGATTAGAAATAAAAATTCCAATTAAGAAATTTAAGCACAAGTATGGGTGAGACATCACTGCAGGTCTGACCCAGATTTCAAATGTGGCAATGGATAAAATAGGTAGTAATTTGAGTGTGAGGGGTGAGAGGGAGGAAGAGAGAGGGGTGTGAAGAATACTAAGTGTGGAACTGTTTTTAAGGAACAAATGAAAATTTGAGTATTTGAGTTAATCAGGCCTAATACCCACTTTTGGAAAAAGTAAAATGCTTGGCAACTTACATTTCAGCCATGGGCTAAGAAATATACATATAAATCTTCACTTCACAACCACCTTCATATACTGGATTTGACAAAGGAGTCCAGCCGGTTCCATTGCTTCCAAACTCCATTACAATCCAAAGCTAACAAAACAAATGAATTCTACTTACCCCAAGAATCCTATATAAAAAGTTATTGCCTTTTTTTTTCTAACCACGTGTCTAAGTATGGGTAGAACTTTTACCTATGTTTTAAGAAATTTTTACTATAACCATTTATATACATCAATGTTTCAAGTAAACAAATCATTTCCCTAACTAAAAAAATTATAACTGGGTAAAAGTATTTTTTCCATAAGAAACATAGAAATGTTATAATAAATCATTTTAGAATTAATCAATTTTTTTATAAATTAAAAAAATTGATATTTATTTTTGAGAGAGAGAGACAGAGAGTGAGTAGGGGAGGGAAAGAGAGAGAGGGATACTCAGAATCTGAAGCAGGCTCTAGGCTCTGAGCTGTCAGCACAGAGCCTGACGTGGGGCTCAAACTCACAAAGGGTGAGATCATGACCTGAGCTGAAGTCGGACGACATTTAACCGACTGAGCCACCCAGGTGCTCCAAAAATTAACTAAATAATTTTTAAATATTTATTATGTAAAATATGTCAGGTCACTTTAAAAGTAGTACGATTAAAAAAATACTTCAGTTTCATCTGCTAGCTATTTCTCAGGATGTTTTTTTCATATAATTTCACATTTCATACCACTATTACAGTTTTTTTTTCTTCAAATCTTCATAAGATATACTTTTGTATACCCCAGACCACCATCCTGGAATCCATACTTATATCTGAATAAACATTATTAGCTTAAGGCTATTGTTAACATAGTTGTAAGAATATGCGTGAGTTTTACCATCAAGCAAATAATTGCATTGTATTTTATGTTCATTCCGAAAATACAAAATTTATTTTCAAACCCATAGAATGCTGATAAAGAAAATGGCCAGAAGACTCTGGGCTTGATTTTTAAAAATCTGAGACCATTCGTTGGTGGATTAGTGAATACTGTACAGGAAGATGATGAATAATAAGAATTAGTGAATACTGTATAGGCAGAACATTAAGGCTGGCTACAGGATTCAGAGGGTCAGGGATGGATGCATGATCCAGCAAAACATCCACATCTGTGCTCTTCTGTAATGTTTTTCTGAAACTTTAAAAGACAAAGAAGAAACCTTGGGAAACACTAGGTATTGACAGCTCTGGGTGCTGATGAATAAAAATGTAAGTTGCAGAGCGCTGGCACCTTGCCCAGGCACCATTGTATTGGGACTGCTTTGCAGCAAGGCTGACTGACAGAGGCGAACGAAAGCGACACTTGGTTCTAGTCCCTTTTTCCTTCAGACTGCACTTGACGCCTTCCCCAGGTTACTATCTGTAGCTGTGAAGCCTGAGAAAAGATGCCCATCTCATTTTCTTTCTCCCTCACCACCTATCTCAAGTTACATTGGGGAAATATTAGTTTCTTCAAGACTTTGGCCATGTGTGTTCTTTTGGTGAGTCAGCTTCCTTCATATTCTTTCATCCCACAAATATTTCTGAGCTGCCATTCAGTACTTGAAGCTGTAAGTGTTACAAGTGTGTTTTACAGGTCTGTTTCCTAAAGCCCACAGTTGAACAAAAAGTTTACAAATGAGAATTCTGAGTTCATTTATTCAATCATCAAATATCTACTGGACATCTGTAGTTTGTCAGGGATTGTATTAACACTAGTGAGTCAAAGATGAACATGAGAAAACCCATACTTAAAGAAATTTCTGTTGCTGAGTTTTATAGTAGAAGTAGGTTCTGGGACCTGAAAGCACAGAGGCAGGATATGTTTCAATAGGAGCGGGGCCTTGTCTTAGCTTTGTTGGAAGCTGGAAGCTGATTTTGCAGTATAGTGGAGGATGCAGGTAGTTTATCTGGGTAGAAATCCCTATGAAGAGGGGAGAGTGTGACAGGTCAGGTGAAAAGCCGATATAAAGCAATGTTATTGAGGGCAATGGAGTCTCAAATTCTCTGTTATCTCAAGAATCATATGGACAGTTTCCCTGAATTATCTGTTGAAGGACAAGAGAAAGAAACTCATGAACTTCTATCTCCCATCATGTGAAAGCTGCCACTAGGATAGAATTCCGTGATTTGCTGCCGGAGTCCCTCTTAGGTTTGGCACTGCAGAAACCCCTCGGCAGAAATAAAAAAGGCACAGCATTTTAAGGCAAGATGCTGGCACAAAATAAATCAAAGCCCACGGGAAACTGCATCCAGCACTGGCTGGAATCTGAGGAGTTGGCAAAGGACTGTGAGAGTGACACTTTTGATGTTCCTTTTGATCTGATCTGTAGTTCTTCCTGTGTAGAGGTGAGTAAAAGCATGCTGGACAAGTGGATTAACAAATGAAGAAACATGGCAGCAAAGAGTAGGTCTTCAATTCAGGAAAAGTCAAGATGCGATGTGCTTTTCCTGACTCTGAGAGTCAGAAAGAGAATGTGTGTGAAAGAGGAAGAAGTTGAGATAAAAAGTTAGGTGGGGTGAGACCTCATGCTGGAGAGAGTTGACTTTCTCCTACAGGGGAAGAAAAGCTCCTGAAGGATTTTAAGATTTGTATTTTAGAATGGGACCTTTCTCACCAATATTGAGGTCTGACTTAGGGGCAGCAAAACTAAGGGCAGAACGACCATTCTGATGATTGATGATGCAGAAATGAGAAAAGTGTCATCTGGAAACAAAGCATGAAGCTACCTAGGATATATAATCAAGAAGATTTAACAGGTTGGATATGAAAGGAGAAACAGCAAACAAGTCATTTGTTTTGTTTGTTTTTGTTTTTGTCTTTCCACTTCTTCTCTCCAAGTGTGGATGGACTCTATAAACACTTATACCAGAAAGTTCTGGGCATTCATACTTGTCTCTTTGATGAGACAAGTAAGCCCTTATATATTTAAAATGCATAAACCAGTTTAAATGTCAGGAAAAACATTTAAAGCATAAACAAATTCCCTGGATGGGGAGAGGGGAGAGACCTGGTTTAATTTTTTGCTGGCAATAAGGTTTGTGATTTTTGTACATGATGCTTATATCTAGACTCACATTTTGCTAATTGGAAAGTGTTTCTCTTTGTAAGTACTGCTACCACTGTTATATGTTTTAATGTTCCATTTTTTGCAAACTTAGAAATCTATGATCAAATAATCATCTCTGACAACTTTTAAAAAACATATTTAAATATGCAATCTGCATGGCTAATATGTAGAGGCACAAAAAAGAAAGTCCCATCAGATTTGGGAAAAATCTATAGTTTATTTACTTGTAATTGCAGTTCTAGCTCTGGAGAAAGGCAGCTCTTAGGTGTTTCAGCATCATACTTCCCTAAATGAATAATACAGAGGAAGAATTATCACTAGAGTATAGTTGAAGTAGCAGTCAGTTGTCAAGCACAAAGGCCAATCCAGTAAAAATGTCCTTGGCTTCCACGGCCTCAGTTGAAATGTTGGCCTTTCTGTAAAAGATGCAAACAAACAAAAACCAACTGAAAAGAACCTGTTGCAATCAAAAAAAAAATTTTTTTAACGTTTATTTATTTTTGAGACAGAGAGAGACAGAGCATGAATGGGGGAGGGTCAGAGAGAGAGGAAGACACAGAATCCAAAATAGGCTCCAGGCTCTGAGCTGTCAGCACAGAGCCCGTTGTGGGGCACAAACTCACGGACCGTGAGATCATGACCTGAGCTGAAGTTGAACGCCCAACCAACTGAGCCACCCAGGCGCCCAAGAATCTGTTGCAATTTTGAAATACGTTGAAATTTTATTGGGGTGAAGCCACCTTCCCTTAAATAAGGGACAGTTTGCTGGTTGTTTTCTTCCTAGGCAGATGGGACTAATGCCCTCTTTCTCTATTTAGTCTCAAAACCTCATCTGTTATCCTGTATCAGAAAAGCAGGACACAGTAAGTGGAGATGTTATGTATGGGGATAATTTGAAAAGGGACTGGTAAGCAAATAAGGAGATTAGTATGGACACAGGTGGTTTGGGCTGGGGGAATGATTTGAAACCAAAGAAATAATAATTAGCAGAACCTGGTGCATGGTGTGTTTGTTGCATCAGAATGCAAGAAAGAGAAAAACAGGCAGATTTTTGTCTCCAAAGATTAATCTTCAATGAAGTCCTGGGACTCTTTTATTATTGGGGGATAAAGAAGTCCCTGACCATTTCATGTAGAATGTTGGTCACTTGGAGATGTCATATAAACATAAATTTATACTATATACTAATTGAAAACAAAGAAATTGCCTGAAGAATTTCAAAAGAAGGTGACTCAATGATTTTTAGAACTAGTATTGTATGATAATTCAAAACATGGAAACTGTTGAAGAAAAAGGAATCCAGAAAATGATGAGATGACCTTTTATTTGTGTCATAGTGGACTCTTTTCTATGATTGTGGGACAGACCTGGAATTAAGAAAGGATGGTCAGCTGGAAGTCAGCTACTGATGGGTGAAATCTATATTGAAGCCAGTGCTGGATGCAACACAAATGTCATCACTATTTAATATTATTGAAATAGTAGGATTAGTTTTGATGTTTACTGCTAGTACCTGTACATTTTACTACTTAATTAATACTTGTTAATCTTAGTTTCTACCTAATTCCTAGTAAAATAGAAGGCATAATACTAAAAAACAAAAACAAAACAACAAAAACAAATTTTGTTCTTCTTTTAAGAATGTCATATTAATGTGGTGGGCGGGATAATGCTCTCTGTTCCCCCCACCCACCCCTTATTTGATATTTATTTATTTATTTATTTATTTATTTATTTATTTTGAGAGAAAGAGCATGCGAGTGGGAGAGGAACAGAAAGAGAATCAGACCCAAGTGGGCTTCAATGCGGGCCTCAATCTCACCAACCTGTGAGATCATGACCTGAGCAGAAACCAAGAGTTGGACGCTTAACTGACTAAGCTACCCACACGCCCCTCCCTTCCCCCCTCTTTAACCTCTAAAAATGTCTGCATCCTAATCCCTGGAAACTGAGAATATGTTGTTTTATGGAAAAGGAAAATATGGTTGCATTTGGAATTAAGTTTGCTAATCAGCTTACCAAGGATTGTCCAGGTGGGGCATATGTAATCACAAGGGTCCTTATAAGTGAAAGAGGTAGGAGAGAGCTTCAAGGTGATGCCACTTGAGAAAGCATTGACCAGCCATTGCTGGCTTTCCAAGAAAAGCCATAGACCCAGAGGGGCATGTGCCAAGGAATATGGGGAGACTTGGGAAGCTGAAGCAGCAAGGAAATACTTTCTACTCTAGAACCTCCAGAAAGAAATGCAGGCCTGCGGACATCTTCACATTAGCCTGGTGAGACCCATTTCTGACTTCTTACCTCCAGAATTGTAAGAGAATGCATTTCTATTGTTTTAGCCAGTACATGTTTTGTGATTTATTATAGCGTCAATAGGAAATGAATATAATTAAAAATCCTAAAAGACAATTCAGTGGGCATAATACTAAAAGAATTTAGAAAAGATCATAACAATTTTGTTACCAGTTAGGAATTTAAAATTCATTGTTCCTTTTAAAGCACAGTCCTTTCAACTATGTAAATATCCCTTTGAATTTCATAGAAATAAGTATTATTTGATGACTTGTGAAAACACAGAATTTAAAATGTAAGTTAATGCTATTAAAAAAGAACAGAAAGAACATAGTACACAGAAAGTCTGTCTAATGGACTTCATATCATACACCTATACCAGTGTTCATGGATTCAGAGGTGGATTATGAAATATGATCCTCAAACAAAAATCTTAAAGGAAAAACATATATTATTCAATGAAAACTTAATACACCTGTTATGGGTATAATACACCTGTTATAGATGCATCTTTTGAACACTAGGCTGTATTTATTTAAAATTTTAAAGATTAAATCAAGGATGGTAGTAGTTCCTAATTTAAACGTCTAATCTAAGACATAGTTCTGATGTGGAACAGTTGTTTGATGTTTAAAGAAAAGAAAAGGCTAAAGAAGTCCAGCTACACAGTTATACTGTGGATACTCCATAACTATTAATTAAATTTTACTGGTTATACATTAGAGGAAAATGTTTCATTTTACTGTCCTTTAAAAAGACAAAACCCAGAATTTTTACACACTGCTAAAAGAAAAAAAAAATCAGTATTAAGTGTATGAAAGAGGAAAACTATCTTTTATTCACTTGTCTTGCATATTTTAGAAGTAAAGTTCAACTGCCCTTTATGTGAAAAAAAATAGTGAAATAGTTTAAGGAAAGTCTAAGATTTTGATTTTAAATAATCCACTTAAAATAATATTTTCCTTAAATGTTCATGCTCTCTCTTCCACCAAGTCCAGGTTTAAAAAAATAAAACCTACTTGGACTTTAAGGTGGAAGAAAAAAACTAGGTGTTTTGAAAATATCATACTTTCTTGCCTCTTTTTATTTTTAATACAGAAAAAGAAATTGTATGGATTCAGTTTGTCCTGGGATCTCACAAGTATCAGTATTTCTCTCTCCCCTTATCTTGATAACAACTTGAAATAGGATCTCAGTAACTAAAGCAAAATTGGGCTCTGAGATTTGGTTAAAAATTATTTGGCTGGGAGTCTGTTGCTGAGGGAAGAAGTAACAAATCCTGAGCATATTTTTGGAGCCAAATGCCAAATTGTCTGTGCTTAGTATCACAGAATCAGCCTTACCCTTCAAAATTATTCCAGACCAAATGCCAGAAATGCTCTGGTTCTGGTTACAGAATTTACAAGGAGCAAGAGGCAGAATGCCACTTCTATGTGACCCTTCATGTTTTTCAGATTCAGTGTCTTTTGCTTTTTAATCCTTTACCATTCTGATTTTCTTTACATTTCATAATTTTTAAGGTGATTACTTCCATAAGAAGCACTCTGTATATGCATATATTTTAAACACTCAAAAATTGCTCAAAGTATCTTGCAGTATAAAATAGATGTGGGGGGAGACTTAAAATGTTCTTTCCCTATGCTGCCCCACTTTAGCATCTGTATTTTTTTAAATTTTCCATTGTTAACACTTAATTTAGTGATAGTAACTGTTACCAAGGCAACTCTGTGACTCCACCCAGATAAAAACAAGTCTTTAATCTTGAGGATGAGTTTCTATGTCTCTGAGCATAGATTCAGGATGCTTACAATTGAGCAAGTTTGTGTGTGTGTGTGTGTGTGTGTGTGTGTGTGTACGTATATACACGTATATATATATATATTTCACATATATATGTGAAAAATAAAAGAGAAGCATCAAACACATCTAAACTTTTTATCAGTTTATAGATATACATTTATAGTTATGCCTTTTTAGTCTCAGTTTATACAAATAATTATACAAAGCAATTGCTCTCTGTGTAAATATCAAGTATTTCCAACAGACTGAAGACTTTAATAAGGCCACTCTTGTAGCCATCTATTTGTTTACCTTATTTCTTTCTTAATCTTGCTGCTCATTTTTGCTTAAGTCTTTCAGTAAATGCTTGTGACCTCAATCTTATCCTGTGGAAATACTGGTAATGACAAAGTACATATTTCAGATTAAGGTAAAATAGAAACAGAATGACAGTTCATGGAGAAAAATCTCCTTCTGTACTCAAATAATGCCCTTTGTTTTGTGTTTCTTAATCTTGTCTTGCTTAATCAATTGTAACCACCTTGAATATAATTTATACATTTAGGAATAATTAATACAGAATCAGAGATAATTTAAAAGTGGAGATCTATAAAGAATTAAATGAATTACAATAAATTCTCCTCACTTTCAAAAATAGATTTGCACTCATTTTTAATTTTCACTTTATTTTGACTGGAGCAGTACCCCTTTCATCTAAGGAATTAACAACATCACCACATTTGAGTGAGAAAGACCTTTAGTATCTTCAAGACTGAAGGTACCACATGACTACCAAAATCATAAATTTGTCATCTACTAGTGACTAGGCACTTTAATTACACTCAAACATGCAGTAAGAATTCCTCAAGCAAATTCTTCTTTCATATTATTTTGAGATCCTGTAGGTGCTAGCATCTCATTCTTTCCAGAATCTCTAACATCTAGCATTGTGTTGGTCATAGAGCAGATATGTGCTGATGAATTGCATAAGGATATATACAAGGGACAGAATTAGCACTGTTGGAGGAGATGTAAAAAGATAAAGAGAACCTTTGGAGGGTTCATCTTCAAAGCAAAAAGTAATATCTCCTCATTTCCTGCTTAATTGCCCTTTGATTTCCACATCAAAGGGCACATGCAGCACTATACTATTTCCGTGTGTCTTGAATCTAACACCTACTCCTAGGATACACTATTAATTTAATAATACTTTTATTAACTACAAATCTAACTACAAACATGCAGCACTATACTATTTCCATGTGTCTTGAATCTAACACCTACTCCTAGGATACACTATTAATTTAATAATACTTTTAGAAGAACTTGGGGAGACAGGCAGAGAGGATACTATATGTAATAATTTTAGAAATGTATCCCAATATTAGAAACCAGGAAAATATGGAAAATTGTGGGTCATTGAATCAAAGAAACAGTATTTTAAACTACTTTGTTAACTATGACTTGGTAGCAAATTATTATAATCACTGACTTATATTGGGCACGTAATATGTACCAGGCATTGGGTTATGGCCTTTATATGTATTATCTCATTTAATTTTCACAATAACATAGGATGTAGGCATTTTGAGAAATTAAGCAAGTTACCTTTGTTCAAAGACTTACTAATTAGAATTCAGAAATATCCAACTCTAAATCTCATACTTTTTAACCATCATACTCGCTACATTAGCTCTCAAATTTATTTGCAACCCAAATATTAAAAGGCAAGTCATAAACTTAGAGGCACCATTGTATCTACTTACTAAGCTTTATCTTCAAAAGGTGGTTTTATTTAGTTTATAGATTAAGAAGCATAGCATATTTTTATATTATGTAACAAGAACTTATTTATATATATATGCACGGGCATGGTTACAGATATGTCTATCTCTTATGCCGTTTCACAATGGCAGAAAATAACAAAAAATGAAACTCTATACATAGATATTAGGCCTGTGGTATCTGAAGAGAAATAAATGCCCTACAACAGAGGAAGGAAGTATGTGAAGTATTCCAGTAAACAAAGGCCCTTCAGTCACAGACTTAGGAAAATAACAACCAAACACACTTAAAATTTCTCATGAAAAGTACATAAAAAGACCACTTTGTTTAAACAAACTATGTTCCATAACTACTTAAAATGTTCTGTCAAATACTGCAAATTTTTTTCTGAGATCTCTTCTGCCTATTTTAGATTAATAGGACATGGCATACTTTTTAATTTGCTTTAATTTCTTAGATGGCAGATAGCAAACATGTTAGAACAGTGGTCTCTGGGTTGGTGTTGATGTTAGAGTTTTGCTTTCCCACTTCCCAACTATGCCATCTTGGGCAAGTCACTTTGCCTCTCTCTCAACTCTTCCCAAAGAAGAACAATAGGAATACTCACCTCAAACAAAAAGCTATTAACTGTTTAGAAATATGTCTTGTACATAGTGAGCACCCAATGCATGTTGGATTTTATTGTACTCTGGAAATGGAGCGTGGGATTATCAAAGTTATGTTTCTAAAATTCTCCTAAGTGACAGATTTGGAAACAATTATGGGTCTGTTTAAGAGAGATTGGCATGTGTTTTTAGGATAAGACCATTCCACTTCAGCTTCTGATGAAAGGGCATATCTGAGTTCCTACCTTTCAATGTCAGCCTTCTTGCCTCCATCCTGAGATACAGAAGCTTTGATGGGACAAGGTAGAGTTTTCATTGTCTGCAAAAAATTTCCTAAATCTTTATCTGCTTTTTTAAAAGTTTATTTATTTTGAGAGAGAGCACACAAGCAGGGTAGGGACAGAGAGAGGGAGAGAGAGAATCTCAAGCAGGTTCCGTCTGCATTGTCAGTGCAGAATCCCACATGGGGCTCAATCCCACAAACCATGAGATCATGACCTGAGCTGAGATCAGGAGTCAGACACTTAACCGACTGAGCCACTAGGTGCCCCTACTGCAAAAAGTTTCCTAAAGGAAGTAGACACCCCCCTTCCGTGTAGCCCCAGAGTCTGATCCAGCCCACTATATATATAGTGTGTGGGTGATTATATATATTTATGTAATTATATATATGTAGATATATATAGATATCTATATACAGATATATAAGTTTATTTATTTTGGGAGAGGGATAGCACACAAGCGGGGTAGGGAGAGAGGGTGAGGGAGAGAGAGAGAGAGAGAGATTGAGGGGGAGAGAGAGAGAGAGAGAAAATCCGAAGCAAGCTCTGCATTGTCAGAGCAGAGCCTGATGTGGGGCTCGATCCCATGAACCACAAAATCACAACCTGAGCCAAAATCAAGAGTTGGACATTTAACTGACTGAGCCACCTAGGCACCCTTAGATATATTTTTAAGTCCAGGGAATTCTGTGTGTAGTATATTTTTACTATATGGGTGTGTAGTTTCTGGGAATAAAATATTCAAAGTCAGGAACCAGAGTCAAAGTCGTAAGTTAGGTCAACACGTCACCAAGTCGATTTGTGTGTCACTTGCATAAAAGCCCCAATTGCTACTAACTTGACTTTCGTTCTTTATTTACCAGCTATTCAACAAGTGCCTACTATGGGCCAAGTCCTTGACTTGATCTGTCTTTTCTTATATTGTTGTCTTCTGCTGCCCCACTCTTCAAACCATAAACATATGAAGTAAAAAAAATGAAAATCTGTCTTCTCATCAAAACCATGTTTTAAACAAGCCATATTTTTTTTATTGAAAATGTATATTTCATCCTAATGAAACTAGTGTTTATGGTGTACTATTCAGAAATTTCTGTTTGTATCTGGACAAATATATTCATGTACATACTTTTGGGGGGATTTTTTTATATTAATGTATTGTACCCCATTTTGCTTTTTACCTGATTCCTTGATATTGTCTTAGTTGCGTCTTGACCTAGTTGAGTATTAACCTAGTTGAGCATTACAGGACTCCAGAGCCTTCTAACCTGGGCTGCCTGGTATGAAGCATGGTGGCTTATCACAGGATTTCCTATGTAAATCTAAAAAGACATATTTGAAAATCAGGTCTTCTGCTGAAGTGGTAAGGTAGAGTTATGATACCTATTTTATTTTTGCAAATAGCTAAGTGTCTTGCAGATCACATAATTTTAATTATATAGGATTTGTATGTACATGTATTAATAAGCTATAAATCCCTTTAAGTTATAGAAGCATAGCCATGATAATTAGTTATCTAAATTTGGTAAGCATCTGTGGTGCTCTAATGTTGCTTCAGTGCAAAGTGGAGTTTTACTTAGAAATGTAAGGAACCATTTAAATCCTATTTAATAGAAGTCTGTCAGTGGCTGAAATATATACCAATACACAGCCAAACCTGCAACCTACCTGTTCAGTCACAGCTCAGCATCCTCAGACTTCATTTTTTTTCTCTCATTTCTATAATCCAGATGTGTTGGGTAATTGGAAAATAGGAGTTCTATTGCTTAGGGGGGCAGCCCATGTGGAGGGCTCAGTCCAGGCGGAGAGTGGAATTAGAGCAAGCTACTTTGTAGTGCATAGACTGTGATGGCCCAAGTGTTGGAGGTGTAGCCATCAAAGACTCCTTCGTCCCTCCATCCAGTTGATCATGGGGGCCTAGAAATTTCACTTTCCAAATATTTTTTGATTCCATTTTTCCTCCCAAGCTTATCAACATTCATGTAGTTCAGACCTCCTCATCTCTCCCCTAGTCTCTACCTAGAGGTCTCTGAAAATGCAATTGTGCATAATCCCAGCTACAACACTTCCATAATTACTTACCACACACACACACACAATAAAGTCCAGACGTCTTTTTAAGGCATCCAGATACTCTATGACCTAGCTTTGTTTTCTTCACACTAATTTTCTAGCAATTGACTTCTAATGACAATGCAGACCTAGTCATGACTGCATTATAAATAAATTTGAAGCTGAAGATCCCAAAAGATGATGCAATGAAATTTTTACATTGGTACTGCAGGAAACCTTATAGTATAATGGGTGAAAGCTTGCTCTTTACCGTTTCACATCCCATTTGCCAACTATGAGACATTGGGTAAGATGCTTTAATCTTTTCCTTTTTTTTTAAGTTTTATTTATTTGTTTTGAGAGAGACAGAGAGAGTGCGGGGTGGGGGAGGGGCAAAGAGAAGGAGACTGACAGCACAGAGCCCTAGTAGGGGCTCAAACTCACAAAACTGAAGTAACTCACAAGACCCAAGACAAAATCCAGAGTCAGACTCTCAACCAGCTGAGCCACCCAGGCACCACAAGATGCTTTAATTTTTACGTGCCTCAATTTCTTTAATAAAGCTTTGAGCACAGTACATGTGTTAAGTGTTGAATAAGTGTTTAGCATAACAATGACAGATTTAGTGGTAGTGGTTATTATGAGAAGATTATTGATTCCTGCTTAAAATAGTTTGCTGGGTGTAGATCTATGGCTTTAAAACGAAGGTTAATGACAGAATGACCTGGAAAGAATTCGCTTCGGGATAATCAGAGGTAGTGATGGCAGAATAAATAAGGACACCAAAGTGTGAACCCACAATAGCAGAAAGAATGAAGCCACTGGTCTTGCCGAACTAGTGTTGGGGAAAGACAGATCAAAAAGGCTATCATGTCTTTTTGACCTCTTTTGCCAAAATGGAAATGAGAAATTTGGGACTTAAAAATTAGGGCAATTGTAACATCTGGTTTCCAGATAATTCTTATCCCTAAAAACAATTCTATAAGAAACCCAGAGGATAAGAGGCAACTATGGATAGCATTGCATTTCAAATCGTCTTCTACTTACTAAAATTATAGCTTGTTTCCAATATGAAAATAAAGTTTGCAAATTAAAAGAAAATGAGTTCCAAATTTGTGACAGGTAACATGAGGATAAAAACCTTTTAAGAGATGAATTCCATCTCTTTAGAGATCAAGTACATGACTTACCAACGTCCAATCATGCCTTCAGCTAGTATATTTAAAATCATAATTCCAAAATGTTAATGATGCCAATTAACAGTACAGTATCTCTGGATACTACTGAAAATAATTTGTGCAATTTTACAGTTAGTAAAACTGAGAAGCAAGAAATGTTAATATTCTACCTGAATGTATATGGAAATCCAATATCAATGAAATATTATCTGTTGGGACTAGAAATAAATAAGAACTCTTATAGCTTTCCATTTTCTATTTTCCTCAATGGTGCAATCCCATTGAAGATAGTTCTGCATAGTAAGGTGTGTATATTCTTTCTCTGAGGTTAAAAGAGTGAACATACTGATTTCAGTATTAAATTAGTTTATAGTTAGGTAGCAATTATATTACTAGCTATGGCCCTGTTACCATTTTCTGTTTGATTTTATACAGTGGGGTTTTTAAAAGTTGAATGCCTTTTGGTATCCATAAACTTTACTGAAAGATGTTTTTATTTGTTAGAATCCACTTATTTTTATAATCATAATTTCACTCTTATAGATTTCTTATAGGATTACTACAAATGATTTATAAAGTACTAAATTTCATTGTACATATAAATAAGCTTTTACTCATGGGAAAAAATATTGATCTGCAGTTACTGAAAAGGCTAATCAAAAATGTTATAGCTTTAAATGTTATAGAATTTATATTTTGAAAGTTAGATGTTGGGAAAAATCATAATCTGTGGGTATATTAGAAGCTACCAATAATTCTATCAATTATATAACTATCCAATACCACATTCCCTTAGTGAATAATATTAAATTTAGTAGTGAAAATATATCAATGTTCTAATCCTGCATAATTCAGCTAATTTAGAGGTGATATCTAAACCCATTTTAAATTTCATGATATTTTTCGTCCAACCTTCACTTATTTACTGAATGAACTTATTGAATGCCTACAATGTATAAGGCATTGTATTTAGCCTAGCATTTACACTGTTATGTAGGTTAATCTTTGAAATATTAATGAAGATACTGACAAATAAAAGGTCTGAGGAAAGACAAAGGGTTAATTAATTTTAAAAAATGACATTTGAGCACTAGTTTTTTGGGTTTTTTTTTTTTTTTTTGGCATGGCATAAAGTTACCACCTTTACTAAAAAAAAAATTTTAACGTTTAATTATTGAGAATAGACACAGAACGTGCGCAGGGGAGGGGTAGAGAGAGGGGAAACACAGAATCTGAAGTAGGCTCCAGGCTCTGAGCTGTCAACACATAGCCCGACGCGGGGCTCAAACTCACAAACTCCAAGATCATGACCCAAGCCGAAGTCGGTTGCTTAACCAACTAAGCCACCCAGGCGCCCCAAGTTACCACCTTTATTAAGAGTAGATGTTTCAGATTTAGGATGTAATACTGAAAAATCAAGCTCACTGAATAGTTGCTACGCTGATGACCTTGTTACATGAACACAAAGTGATGTTGTGTACTGGCTACATGCTTCAGCTTCCATAATGGTTAATTCCTTCCATCCTCATTAGTGATTTTTCTGAGCTTTGGGATTTCCTATATTGTCTAGAGTATAAAAGCCTATTTATCTAAATGAAAAACAAAGACTAAGATATAACAAATGTGAATGAAATATAAATGGCTTTATCAATTTATTGTAGCAGAAAATGGATGTTTGAGAAATTAAAGCTGACGCTAGATTATATAAGTGCTTTTTAGCTAGAAAATATCCCATGTCAAGTTCTATGTACTTTGGGGTTGAGAAAGAAATAGAATTTATTTTTATGCACTGTCATCTGTTTTCTAGAAGAGCTCTCTGATGAAGGAGCACCATGTAAATATAGTAGATATGTAATTATAGGCTTTCTTGACCTAGTTCCTAAATAATAGATGTCATTTTAGGAACGAGTCTAATACTTTCCTTTTGTTCCAGACTATATTCAGACACATATCCACTCTGAATCCCAGAGTGGGACCATACTGTTCACATACCCTATTTAGTCCTCATGCATATAACTCCTACCAAGTGGACCGTAGGATAGTGACTGGCTGTGCCTACCCAGGTTCATGGTGTTTATTATTATGGTTTCATGGGGAAAGGCAACACTTACAGATAAAGTGGCATGAAGAAGAATAATCCACCAGACAACTGACCCATTGATTTACCATCTCTTCCCTTCAAATGGTTTTCTTCTGAAATTGCAGCTGGCACAGGTCAAAGTCAAGTTTAAAAAGCTGTGGTTCTCCACAAACCACTATCTTCCTTGGCATAAAAGAGCTTAAGATCTTAACCATTTCCTTCCTAATGGTAGTAGTTTGTATTTTCATGTTCTGTTAATAATATTAAATATAATTATACTAAAATATCAGCAAATATGTAAAATAGGGTTAAAAGGGTAAATTAAATGGGATATCTGTGTTAACTATAAATAATGAAAATGATGATAGTATGCATGTATAAAAATAACCTATTGTAGAGAAAGGGGCCACATTATAAATAAAAACACTTAGAAAACAACACTTTTGGGGTGGCTCAGTTGGTTAAGCATCCAACTCTTGATTTTGGCTCAGGTCATGATCTTGTGGTCCTGAGACTCATCCCTACGTGGGGTTCCACTCTATGTGTGGAGCCTGCTCAAGATTTCTCTCTCTCCCTTCGCCCTTCTCCCCAAGTCATGCATATTCTCTCTAAAATAAAAAACAAGCAAACAACAACAAATACACTTTTTAACAGAGTACAATTCAGTCGTAAGTCAGGAAACATATTAATAGATGTGTCTGTAATTCGGATTGTTTCCTCTGTGTGCATGTAAGCTTTGTCTTTTTTTTTCTCATAAATAAGAATGCCAAAGTAGATAGCATGCTTTTTTTCTATACATGTTTCTAAATGGATTCCTCAAAAGATGGATGATTGATTAGATTCTCTTACCCTGTGAGAATATATAAAAAGTCCCAGTTAAATCAGCTGGGGCCCTTATTTATTTCCTGGGGCCCTAAATAGAGGGAGCCATTCCCGATGTATGTTGTTCCAAAATTCACAAAACCAATGTGGAAGTTAGGCAAAGAAGCTGATGTAGCCCAGTGAAGCGTTTGCCTGCTTGTTTGTGATTATACAAGCACAAATAATGTGTAACATATGTTTAAAACTTCTGTAATAAGGGCTTTTTTTTTTCCACATACTGCATCATAAAAAAGACTAGATGTCAAACAAATTCAATGATGGAAAGGATATGAGTGAGAACATTAGACTAGGCAATTGAGCATCGCTGTTTTTCATGCTTTGCTCACTTAACGCTGAATCCACTTGAACTCTGATGGCTAGATTATATTCTTTGGGATAAATTTTTGTGCTCCCATATAGTGCACAGAATAGCATTGATCATCGGTTGTTTTCTTGTCTTTGAAGACCTCTCTTTCATAACCATCTTAGAATGTTTTAATCATCCTTAAAGTACAGCCAAAGACCACCATCCCTGGTAGGGTTCACATGGACAAAATGTAAAAGGGATTTTAAGTGAAGGTCATTTTAGTCCTCAGATAATGTTAATCACATTGAAAACAAATCTGTCACTGAACAGAACTCCAAATACTAGAGCCATTTGCCAAATGTGATCTGTTAAAATAGGAGTTCTGGCAGTTAAGATGCGTGTTCTGTCACACATGAGAGCATTTGGGTCTCTGAAGATTTATATGAATGCTTAGCTGTTATTGAAACATCTCTTCATAGATGACTTACTAAATGTCTGTTTTTGCATCAGATGATGGTTTACAAGTTAATCTCTTGCTCTCAGTTACACACACACATGCATACACCCATACCCTTTCTTCCCAAATAGCTTATAAAGTGGGAGAAAAAGACTTTGATTTCTGACTGTGTGATTTGATAATATTACACAGGCTCTCTGCTCATCATCTGCTGGTCACACAGGCAAAGTTTATGGTATCAATGATACTGAAAACAATGCACATATTAGGAAATTAGCAGTCTTCCGAAATAAGTTTTATTGTAGTTTTAAAATTACCCAATGTTTTTATCTTATGCTTTATAATATTTAATAATAGAACTGACAAATTCAATTTTTAACTGAACTGTTCAGAGTAACTATCCATAGCAACCCCCTAGCACCCAAATTTCAAATCTTCTTTTCCTGCTGTAAATAGTTTGCCTAGAATAGGTAACATGGTCAGCTCCAAAAAAATCCATATCAGGATTCATTGCATTCAAACAGAGATTGTTTTAAAGGTGATTTCATGCCAAAGCTGTCAGTGAGTCAAGCACACCTTAAAAAGTGACCTAGAACAGTGAATTCCAACCTCTCAAAACACATACCTATTGTTTTTAAAGATATCCTTGTTCTTTCCTGATACATTGCATTATGCACATATTCCTTATAGTCACAGAATGTTTATATTTCATTTCAGCATCTCTGAAATAAACATCTATATTTTAATCTTTCTCATTCCATCAAAAATGTCTCATGTAGAGATACTTCTGCAAGTTACATACTGTGCTTACAACACTAGGGGTGAAAAGAGGTAATAAACAAAACTCCCAGTGTAAATGTGTGGGAGGTGTTTGAAACTATAGACTGAAACGGTTCCAACAAGAAATACATTTGTCCAGTCCAGATTGCCTTAGCTTCCAGATAAAAGAATATTTTGGGGGGCATTGTATACCTGATTTTATTAAATGGCTGGTTCTCTTTTTATATACACAGAATTTATATTTCTGCCTATCTTTGTAACTGGTGCCTAAAAGCTATTATTGAATAAATGGCTAGCAATAAGGACCAATATCTATACAAACTCACCCTTTATTTGGGTGTAATTCACTATTTTCAGGTGCTAATCGCCTCTAAGAATGACAGCTGCAATTAGTTAAATAAACCGTATGTTTACTATTAGAGCATTAGGCTGTTTATAAGCCCAAATAACTAATAAAATTGCTATCTCCTATTATTACTGTTTACATTATCAGATGCTGAATTTTATGGCCTTTTCCAATTATTCCACTTAATTTTTTGCTGCTCATCCATTTGCTGAACATCAAAATAAAACCAGTCAAAGAGAGAAGGGTTTTTAAAAGCCTAGACAACTGTACTTAAAATGAAAATAAATGCCTTATTTGTAAACACTTATTTTTATATTGTATATTATCTAGGCCTTTTAAAATGTATTATTCTTATAAGTCTAGGATTCCTATAACATTTATTTAGACTGGATGATTTTTTTAAAATTGCTTTTAAATTGCTTTTGAAATTATTGAAGAATATAACTCTGCATTCCACATTTATGTCCAAACATTTAATTTTAGCAATTTCGCAGGCTCCCTAGAAAACCATCATTTACTCCTTTACAATGTAAGGAATATATGACAAAGGTCATCTTTCAACTTTCTCTAAACACTTCTTTTCTATCCCCTTTTGTTAGGAATTCTAAAAGACTAAATTTTGTCTTAAGTTTCACAAAGCAATTTAGGAGAATATTTAAGCTGGAATTCTTTTAAAGCTGTTATTTTTAGGACACATTAATATTGCATGTTTTGGGGTTATATATGTAATGAAGATCCCAAATTATTGGTTAAATAAGATTTCTCATTTGTTAAATATATTTACTAATTTAAAGTTATGAAAGATATCTAAGTGTTTATACTTTTCCCATGCTAATAATCATAAAGAGTCTTACCCAGTGGTCATATAGGCTATACTTTGTGGAAGTTTTTTTTATTTGTTCGTTTCTTGTTTGTTTGGGGTTTTTTGTATACAAAGAATTCACATATTTGCCTTCCTTAGTGGAGCTGATGAAACAAAAATATAACAACGAATATATTCTGAGTTATATTTGCATTTTATGATAATTATGTTTAGGACAAACCTTTAAAATCTTCCAATAATTTACTTTACATTTGTATATTTCTAAAAGATATACTTTTTACTGTCAAAATATGTGACTTTTTAGTTCTACTCAATGTTTTTAAATGTGGGTCTACAAACAGTGCATTTAAAAAAAAATTTATCAAACAATAGAGGACAGTTGCCTGAGCCCCAATTGGAGATGGAAATGGATGGCTGAACTTTATCACTTTAAACCCCCCACTGTTATACAACATGGCCACACAAGTGAGCACACGAACCCATCTGAGCCTCAGTGCTATAAATGTTTTAATAGTTTTCTTGAAATCTGCAAATGGAACAGTCTACAGATGATGCCTCCTCCTTTGAATGTCATTATTATGTCCTTTACAAGTTAATTAATAAAAAAAAAAACTTAGATGTTTCATTAGCATTTGATGAAACCTTATTATGCCTTGATATTTTGATTCTGTGGGTGAATAAAAATCCTTGGAGAAATGAAAATCTTGGAACATGTGCAAGAATATCCACGAGGTATCAAATACAGTTTTTAAAAGGTTTGCAAACATTTACTATTACTTTTAAAACGTGTTACATGTGATTTAATAGAAAGTATCATATAGTTTAACTTGTTTCGAGATTAAAAAGTAAATGTTTACTTCTTTGTTTAAAATGGTAATTCTAGTGATGAGAAAAGCAATTTGCCCATTATAGCTTAGTTAAAAATAATCTTTATCAGTTACAGAATGTAGAATTACTTCATTAACTAAGGTAATATTTCAAGTAGCTAACCCTAAAAAAAACAAAAAATTTCCATGCTCTGTTCCGTTTCCACATAAACTTATTTGTTTCATCTGTGGTGGGGGAGGGGTGGAATCTAGCCATGGCCATAAACTCTACTATCATCACTTTCCTCTCCAATGCATCCTACTAGATCCATAGGGAAGTAGGAGAGATAGAAGATGGTTCATGATAGTTCATCAATATCACAAGAGAGAAAAAGATACTGGTAGCACATGTTGTGCTGACAGCAGCATATGCATGCCAGTGAGAGCATACCAGTATTGTCAAATCAGTTGCAATTTTTCATGGTTGAGAATCAAATGAAATGCTTAAATGTATTGAGTCATTGGACTTAGTGACTAATTACAGCTAGATTTATGGCTGTGCTAAAATAAAGCTACTTAGAAAACAGACTAAATTCCCTGAGATACCCAGCCTGACTGATGACTCACCTTAAATTTGGAAAGCATCATTTATCCTCACTTCTTTGTTTGTCTGTTTGACGGCTTGCCAGTATCCATTAAGTAGCTGTGAGGAAAGGGAAAAGTGCTGTGTGGGTGCATGACAAGACACTGGGATTGATTTGTGGCTTTTGATAATTCCTGGATGCTTTTATCTGCTTTAGTATAGAAACAGATCTGCAACTGCTGATAATCGCTGGCTGTTACTATCCCAGGCGTCACTTATTTAACCCAAGTAACTTCAAATCTGACAGCCTGAGGATAGACATGATTCCCCTCCATTGCAGAATTCCATCTGCAGGGCCTGAGCCTCCCCTCTGGCTCCCCACTGATGTACTGGAATCTCCAAGGGTATCTCACCTGTGCTTGAGAACAAGTCTGCTCACTTTTATCTGCTTTGCTTTTCTTGCTGAAATCTGCTGCCCCCAAGTTACTAAGGGAGGAATCCTTCCACAGCCACCCTGGCCAGTGACCTTGCTTCCTGTGCCCTCAATCAAAACAGTGCCTTCAGCATTTGCTGTGGTTCTCTCTCTCTTCCTCCTTAAGCTCCCTAGAACCAAGCTGGCGAACAGACTAACAGACTACTATTTACACTTTTGCACCTCTATACCAGCACTTTTATCCTCCTGAGACTACCTCCCTTTTATCATTTTTTTTTTGAACAAAGCATCATAAAATAGATACTTTGAGCACATAATGAAAATAGGAGCCTATTAGGCATTTGGATTCAGACAATCCAGTTTATGGAAACTTCATACAGGAAGGTCACATTTAAATTGAGATGGAAAGAATGAGAAGGGGCTGACTATGTGATGAGAGAGAGAAAGAGCATATGAAATTTTGGGGTGGGGTGATGGAAAGGCGAGACAGAAGGCAGGACATGTGAAGGCCTTGAGAAGGGGAGAATCTGGTCGTTTTAATGGCATGAAAGGGGCCAGACTAGCTACAAGCTTTGAGAGAGAAAGGGACAGAGGCTATAGATAAAAACGACCACAGGTTGTATAAGTTATAGTAAAAAGGATTTATGTATAGACTGGTGGGAAGGCATTTAAAATTTCTACAAAGGGGATTAATATTGCCCAATTTATGTCATTTATGATATAAAACCAAAAATGTATGAAAAACAAGTTTTTTTAAAAAAAGGAACAACAAAACCGTGGTGATATTTTTGGATACAAAATGCTTATATACCCATTTTCACAATGTAAAAATCTTTTAATATAAATGTGAACATGTATGAGCTTAGGAATATGAAGGTTTATTGGGGAATATTGTTAAAGGTGGGATTTATTACATGAATAAAATTTATTAGGAGGAAACTTCTCAATATCTATTGAGTTACTGCATGCACATTTTTTGTCTTCTTAGAAAGCTGTGAGAAATTATTAAGTAATGTCCATAAAATGCTTTTCATTTCTTTGAAGAAAGCAACATTATAAATAGAAAAATTGCAACTGGTAAGTCCTGACAGTTTCCAAAGTCCTCATTCAGAAGCAAAGGGGAATTTGCTTATTGAAATTGCTCATATTCAGCTAAGTTCTCAAAAGCATTTGTTTTCATAAATTTCTTCAAAACATAAGGAATCTTGAGTTTAAGTTATTAAAAAAATCTGACTGTATTATATTTTGAAAAAAAAAAACTATACTTATAACCGTATCATATAAAATGCTTTATATCATAGTGAAAAGGACTACCATTCTCTTTGTGCCTTTATAAGCATATCTGTCTGTGGCATCACAACTATCCATTTATTGAAGGTTCTCAGATCTTGACCACATGCCATAATAGTAATGTTTTAGCTACTGTTGTTCATTTTACATAAGCCTCTTAAGAAATAGACCCAAATTGGCACAAAAACAGTAGATTATCAGTACAAAATTTCATTGTTGTGTACTTTTTTTTTCAAAAAAAAATGTATGTTTGGGGCATCTGGGTGGCTCAGTCAGTCAAGCATCTGACTTCAACTCAGGTCATGATCTCATGGTTTGTGGGTTCGAGCCCCACATCAGGTTCTATGCTGACAGCTCGGACCCTGGAGCCTACTTCAGATTCTGTGTCTCCCTCTCTCTCCCTCTCTTTATCTGCCCCTCCTCCACTCTCTCTCTCCATGTCTCTGTCTCAAAAATAAACATTTAATTTTTTTTTTAAATGTATGTTTTTCATACTTTCATCACAAATACAAATTTCTTTGGCTTTAAGCAATAAGGCCCAATGCTTTTCTCTTAGAATATCTCCCTCCTCCTTTGTAAGTTTTATGCTTATTCACAAAGGACTATTCCAATATCGGATGCTATTGTCTGTGGTTCTTCCTGGAGCAAGTGTTAATTAATCTCTGTGGGTGTGTATGTAGACTAGAGATGGGGGAGAGGGGAGGAGGGGCAGCTGTCAAGGGAGTTGACCTCATCTTTATAGGAGAGCAGACTGATGTTCTATATAAAAAGCTTTTGGAAAAGGAAATGGAGCAGCCACTTCCCAGGGGCTCCCCCAGTGGTCAGAATCCTTCATTGCTTTAGATACTCTGGCTTTTGTTCTTCTGAGACCACTTGATTGGATGGGTTGCCATTGTTCTTGTTCATAATTTGGCATATTTTTACCTGTGCTCTTCAGAAAAGATGCTTGGGATAGGATAGATGCATGCTTTCTCTGAAAACACCAAAGTACATAATACATTCCAAATGGAAAGGGAAATGAAAGAGAAAATATATTTAAAAAATAATTTATAGAAACACCCCGTGGGATGTATGTTTTTAAAAATCCATCTAATGTTCTTGCTGAGTTCCTACTAAGTGTATTATATTGAGGAGAACTTAGATATCTAGAAAATAGTTCATACCTTTTTATATATTTACTTTTCAGTGCAAAAGTTTCCAAAGAATTCTACTTATTGAATTCGGGTGACAAATTATACTTGGGGAGATTATAAATAAAACATTTTCTGAGGTTTTAGGTAATCTAAAATTATATAGAATATCAAAACTAAAAGAGGAAAAAATAATTCAACAATGCTTCGGGTGAATATAGAAAATAGTTTTTCTATACTGTATTATAGTTTTAACAGTAAAAAATGTCTTTCAGAAAAAAGTAGCATGAATACAAGTCAAAGATTTTATTCAACTAATTAATATAAGAGCCAGGAAGCCGGTAAGATTGGTTCAAAGGAGAAATTGAGGAATAAAGATTTACAGAAACAGTAAATTTAAATTTCCTCATGAGCATAAGTGCTATGAAATTTTTAAACAATAAAGACATCCCATAGGCTCCTAAACACCTCCAAAAAGGCATTCTAGTCTATGGTATGTATGTGTACTTACACATTTGTTTGTGTATTTGTATATTAACTAAAGTGATGCTTAGAGACTGTTATTAATTGATTTTATAGCAGATGGTGTGGTCGAGAAAGAAAGAAGGGAGAATGAAACATTATTATAATAATTACTTACCTTGTATTCAGTTTGTTTTCTTTTTCTAAATTCTTTAATAGAAGTCAGAAGGTAGCAGTTTCTGGGAAATGTGGCAAGACTTAAAAGCCATCTTCAGGAGAAACTAGAGATTTTTGAGTGGATGTTAAATGGGGAAAGTGTTTCTTCTTCAGTGTCTCTTGTACTTGCGTTTGATTCATAGAAAGGTCCTCACCTGTTAAATTTTAAAGGTACTGCTGAAAGGGATACAGACTATTAATGAATCCCACTAAAATTTTGATGGTTTAGAAGATACAAATATTTTCTCATTTGCCTGGAATTCCAGTCACTAATGTAAACACTGGTAGACAGATTAAACACAAGTAGCATGCTGGTATGCATGTATCCCTAAAGGTACACCCACACATATCCAGGTGTTCTTTGAAAGGCAATGTGGCCTGGTACTGGAGAGCATGGCTTCCAGAGCTCACATACTTGGTTCCATTTCCTATAAGTGGATTGAATTGGGGCAAATTAGTTATGTTTGTAGAGTGGACCTCATCTTAGTACCTACATCCTAAGATTATGGGAAATAGCCCGATGAATAACAAGTAGTAAATCGTCAAAAAAGCATTAGCTACCATTATTACCTGGCCTATAGTTTCATTCTATAATCAAGGTACTTTAACTTTAAGCATTATTTATACTCATTCATTTTTTGTAATTTTGAAAAACCACTTTTTTTTCCCATTGTTAAATACTTTATAATTAATGCATTCTTTTTTATCCAGAATGGACCATCTGTAATGGTTTTGGGAGACTTCTGCAAGGAAATTGGGGCTAAGGACTAGAGGCCACTTCACTGCCTTGGATGATATAGTCACTGGGATCAAGGTTTTTGTAGAAGTGTAATCTCTCAGAAAAGCTGATTACATTTTAATTTTCCCCAGAGAAAAAATCTTTTCTCAGAGAAAGAAAATTTAATAGCCAATGAATATAAATTTTGCAATAGCAGGTAAAAAACAGAGTCACTTTTAATCCTAACAAAATCATCCTAAGAGCTTATTTTTAAAATTCAGATTCTTATTGGTTAGCCCCCCAAAATTCTGATTTAGTAGTTAACCATCAAAGCTTAGAAATCTGCATTTATAATGAGTACCTCAGGTGATGGGCATGCATATTGGCTTTAATGTACCATAAGTGCTTATACATAAAAGGAAAATAAATTAAAAAATTTAAATTTGGCATAAATATTTAATATCAAAAATATATATTTGTACGTATTATACAACAAATCATATTATGGGGTATTAGTATCTATTTTTATTTGGATCTGAATCCTAATTTCTGCTATAAATCACTAAGGGATTGCTATTTTACACAATTTAATTCAGTTTATTTTTTAATAACTCTTGGTTTTCTGTTTTCTCCACTGGTGTCTTTATATATATTTATTCATTTTTAATTTTTTTCTTGGCATTATTTGCTAGGCAAAGAACTATAGAAGATAAAGATGAATATGATTTTATCCCTGCTCTTAGGAACTTAAAACCTCCTAGAGGACATCACCTACACCAATAATCTTATGACCGTTTATGCTGAACTAGATCCATGGGGAAAGCATTTAGCATGGCACATAGCAAAGGGAGATTAGCTCTGACAGAGGATATCATGGAAAATTTTATAGAAGAGGTATAGTTATTCAATGATTGCTTTTACTAGGTGCATTTATTATTCTAGAATCTAAGGATATGGTAATGATGAAGACTTTAGGTCACTCTTCTTAGATACCTTCTCTTCTGGTGGGCATGAGAACTGGCCTTAGAAATAGGTAACTAAGGAAATTGGTGAGGAAACCGAAGTTCTTATCACTCAGTTTGCTTGCTTTTATTTGCATTTTTATTTTAACACAGCACAATGTAATAAGATATCTTCCAAATATCCATGGGTCAACTTTGGTTGACATTCCTGTAACCAAGAGCCAGGTTCTCTGATCATTACATTAACCTGGGAAGGCCCCCCCCCCCCATCCCCAAAAGTAATGTACCACTCTCACGCTAATGAATTATCAGTTTGCTTCTTGTTTCAGTAAGTTTTCACATCTTACGGTGGTGATCTAGTCTAGGTATAACTTTAGCATCTTGATCACAACAAGCACCTGATTCATATTTTTTTACTAGCTCAGTTGAAATCTGATTAGATAAGTACATTATAGGCTATAAAATGTGTGCGAAATTCATAATGACCTCCTTTAAAAAATTGCAGAAATAAGATTAAAGCACATTCTGGAGAGCTTTTTGAGAATATCTGTATATCAGAAAATTTGGCTGAGAAGCAATCTTTTTCTTAATGTATTTTTTTCTCTTCTGAAAATGAAGAACTAAAAATACTTAAAGATGCAGAACAGCAACCTGTCTCCAGTGATCCTCTCTTAATTAATGTGGTGATCTATGTGGAGAAAAGGGACAATTGCAAGAGTCCCTTAATAATTATCTAGCCAAGGGCTTCAGATAATTACAGCAGGAAGATTTTCAAGACACAAAACACTATGCCAAATTTGACCTCTCATTTGATTCAGGCATTTGTTTTAAAAATCTTTTATTTCGGGGCGCCTGGGTGGCTCGGTCAGTTAAGCATCCGACTTTGGCTCAGGTCATGATCTCACGGTTCGTGGGTTTGAGCCCTGTGTCAGGCTCTGTGCTGACAGCTCAGAGCCCGTAGCCTGCTTCAGATTCTGTGTGTCTCTCTCTGCCCCTCCCCTGCTCACACGCAGTCTCTCTCTCTCTCAAAAATAAATAAAAACTTAAAAAAGTCTTTTCTTTCATGTTGATGCTTATGCTTCATAAAGTCAGCCTGATATCAGATGGATCAGGAAAGAAAGACAGTGCTCAGTTCACAGTTGGAGGATTTCAATATAGTGAACCAGTCTTTAAAAAAAACAATAGTGAGGATAAGAAGATGTAGTGGAAAGAAAATCAAGTAATGCTCCGGTAGGAATAGGGAAACGTGGAGTGGAATAATAAAACATATTCAAAATAAGAAGTATTAACTCTTGGCAAGGGAAAAAAATAGTACCAGGAAATGATATGTTCCATTTGTGTAGATGATCATTAATTAGTGTTCTTGCTGTGGGAAACATTTGGAAAAAATGCTGAACCATCACATTCATGAATATTAAACCACCCATTAGCAAAACTTCCCTTTTGCTTAATTTCACAATTGATAGTCCAAATAATATTCAGTTTCCCCCCCCCCATTGCAATTAAATAAAAAAAAAAAATTAAGCCTTTGGGTGAGTTTCTGGACTTTATAAATTCAGTTAGAAACTGCATAAAAATACTTTGTTTTTGTTAAAAGCCAGCTTGCCTTTGTGATCTTTCTAAATCTTTAAAAGGTCTTTTATCAGCCCTCTCTCTAACTTGAATAATGGCATGCTTTCTGAAAATGATAAACTCTCTGCTTGGTGTGCCTCAAGATACAGAGTATATAAACCATCCTTGGAGATCGAGCTCTCAATTCTGAATTGTCCTTTGGGAGACCAGGCAAGGACACTGCTTTGTATTAAGTGGCCCCAGTATTAAGTATAGCCAGAGGCAACACTACATTTTCTAAATACCTTATATTCTTTTAAAAATGACTGGCATGTCAATGAGATTTAAGTTGAAAAATGCATAGATGTTATATTTTCAGTTTCCCATCTTCCCCGCCCCCCCTCCCCGAGTTATTTCCCTATTTTAGCAGCCTTTTCTCTCAGGTGCCTTGCACTCCACAGTGGTGTGTGTTCACACTAACCAAGGCAGTTGTCTTACCTGCCAGAAATAGCTGTGACATTTAAAGAGAGGACCAGACGAGAGAGCAGTCTTTAACACCCAAGGCTGAATAGCTAATAGTGAAATTGGGACATCAGTTACAGAGATTTAGGGGTAATATGACTACAGGTCCATCTTTACATGTTTTATGGAAGTGATTTCTATCCTAAATATGATTAAAACTAACCCATGTTAATCTTGTTTATTGATTTATTAATTCATCAATACATATTGTGCTATACTGTGAAGATAATAAAACTGAAAGTCTAATAATTCACATCTAGACACTCACTGTATACATGTTGTATAACACCTACCTGTAACTGATGTGTGTATGTGGTTTGAAAGTCTTGTTTTATAGGTATGCAGATGAAATACAGATTATCTAATCTGTTAAATTATAATTTATACCTTGAAAGAAGCTTCACCTTTCTAAACTACTGATACCCTATTGTATCATGCTGCCCTTTTTCCTGAAGTAATGTTTGTATGTTTCTTTTGATGAAGTATGTATCTAGTTGATCATTTTGGTTTTCATACTTGCTTCAAGGAACTCTGTATTCCTTTGATGTGCCTAAATACCCTGTCCCAGGCGGAGAGGAGTTGATGGAACCACGTCTATCTATTTACACAGAGATTTTAAAAACTTTCTTATGAAGAGATAGTTATATTATACTCAATAACAATTATGCTATGATAATGATACAGAAGTTTAAAATGATTGGCTTGTCGGGGTGCCAACAAAAAGAAAAAAAAAAGAATGCCAGAACACTGGAAAAGTTAGGGCAAGAGAAGATTAAATAGTTCCCTAGACTTAAATTCCAGAGACATTAAAATTAGGAGAAGAGTATAAAATGAAGGTAAATTGGGGCACCTGGGTGGCTCAGTCGGATAAGCATCCTACTTCAGCTCAGGTCACGATCTCACGGTTCCTGAGTTAAAGCCCTGTGTCGGGCTCTGTGCTGACAGCTTAGAGCCTAGAGCCTGCTTCAGATTCTGTATCTCCCTTCTCACTCATGCTCTGTCTCTCTCTCTCTGTCTCTCAGAAACTGAATAATGTTAACTTTTTTTAAATGAAGGTAAATTAAGCAATAAAAGTTTGTATAGGAATGTGCAAAACAAATACAATAATTCAGAATAATTAAATGTAGATTTATATTGAATTGTTTTTAATCTTAAAAATCAAATTTCATTTCTTCTCATTTTAAAATGTATTATGGATTGGGGCGCCTGGGTGGCTCAGTCGGTTGAGCATCCGACTTTAGCTCAGGTCACGATCTCACGGTCTGTGAGTTCGAGCCCCGCGTCGGGCTCTGGGCTGACAGCTCAGAGCCTGGAGCCTGCTTCCGATTCTGTGTCTCCCTCTCTCTCTGCCCCTCCCCCATTCATGCTCTGTCTCTCTCTGTCTCAAAAATAAATAAATGTTAAAAAAAAAATTAAAATGTATTATGGATAGTCTCTTTTGCATATGTCAATTTTATGCCAAAGTAGCTTTTTTCTTGTTTGCAAATGCTTGGAATTATTAAAAAATGTTGTATGATTTAGGAATTTGGGTGAATAGAAAGTGGTTTGGTATATAAATATAGTGTGTGTACATATGTATGTCTATCTATATATCTATGCTTTAGACTTGGCTTTTAGTTAATGTAACAAATCGGGCCATTCAAATGATTTGTTTAGAAACTAGCTATGGGTCCAGAAAGTCACTCTGTGACAAGAAACTGGCAGTAGAATGCTGTGGTGGTTTTTCATCTATTAAATCCTATTATTGCTGTAAAACAGTTGACAATGAACTCAATCATGTGCGTAGTTCAAAAGTTAGACTAAATCCTTTGCCTACTAAAGAAAAATCAGGATATTGTGCTGGTTGGTTCAACGAAAAAATAACGATACCCAGATTCCACTTGGCACTCATTACTTCTCAGCAGCTGTTTCTTTCTTTCTAATTGATATTTTATTTTTCAGAATCCATTATAAAATTTTTCTATTTAAGACCACAACACCACCATAGCAATTAAAAACATATCTTTAGCATAAGATGAGGCTTTTGAAGTCAGTTTTACTGTTAAGCATCTTTGTGACTTTAGGCAAACATGCAATCTTTGATATTCATGTTTATCATCAATAAAATGAGATGATTAACCATGAGATCATCCAATAAATATAAGCTGCTTCCCCTGCCTTTGTCACCCTTAGATCCTTCATATTTATAACCTCATAACCTATCTTTTTGTAAAAATAGAGACCATATGTTTCAGGCTCCTTTGGGTTCTCCTGTTTCCATTAAGAAATATATGTCCAGACACATGTCCTGCCTCTTCCAGAGTAAACATCCCTGTGTTCTTGACTCCATCCTTTTCTCTCTCTTTTGAGATTTTTATGTTACCAACAAAATCCCTGTCTTGTGAAACTCTATCCCTATTGAAATCATTAAAATCTCTCCATTTCTTTTGTTGTCATTGTTTATTTTTGAGAGAGAGATAGAGTGCGAGTGGGTGAGGGGCAGACAGAGAGAGAGACACAGAATCTGAAGCAGACTCCAGGCTCTGAGCTGCCAGCACAGAGCCTGATGTGGGGCTCGAACTCACAGACCGTGAGATCATGACCTAAGCTGAAGTCGGATGCTTAACCAACTGAGCCACTCAGATGCCCCTCTCTGTTTCTTTAAAATAAAAACAAAGCAACGAAACAAAAAACAAAACCCAAAAGACTAGTAGTCATTGCAAATCCCATTACCCTAAAAATTAATTGTCCCAACAACTTTCTCTACTCATAACTTCTCAGTTTTGTCTCCAAACCTGGCCTCCCACTGTCCTATTTATTCTTTTGTTCCCTGAAATCTGACTTCTTCAACTTTTCTGGATTATTCAACAAACCTAAATATTTAATAAACATATATGCATCCCATTGCATAAAATACTTAGTACTAAAAGTGTACCTGTGTTCTTCTTTTATTTTCTTTTTTCAGTTTTTGAAACCGCCAGTGATAGTACCAATCTGTCAGTAAAACTATTTTCATTTAGCTTCTAAAATATTGTTTCCTGTCTGCCTTTGCTTTTACCTCTTTTTCCTGCCTTGCCTTCCAGCTAAGAAGTTTCTTCATGTGATACTGTAATGTTTTCTTTCGCTTATCTCTTTTTCTCTTAGTTTTGTGAGCTCTGATGACTTCTATGGAGTATTCAAAATATACCTATATTTCCAAAGCCTCAACTCTAATCTCATATTTTCAACATATATTTATGGAGGCACCTCAGCATCAATATAATAAAAAATGACTGGCGTTAAAATTTACTTTGTCCTCTTTTTCTCTGTTACAACTACTAATGGTCCCCATCTTCCTAGTCAAACTCAAAACTTGTTTTTATCCCTTTTCCTTGCGTCATCTGTGCATTCAGGTAATGTGGGAGCTTAAGAGCCTCACATTTTTGTACATTTTGAAAGCGAGGCACTAGCTGCCTTCTGTTGGAGACTGTATTTCAAGGATTTTTGTAAAGTGAACAGCCTTGGAAGATAAAGATAGTTTCTTTGTCTAAAGCAAAGGGTGAGTGTGTTTATAGCCTTGGTTAGAGATAATGTCCCATTCTGGAGCAAAGGAAAGACATGTTCACTGCCTACTATAAAAGATTCAGGTTCCTAGACCCTGGATTCCTCCTCTGTAAATGCAATTCACTGACTGGAGGTGTCACCTGAACTTCCCTGTAGGAATTAGGACTTAGAGAATCAACTCAAGAAAATGATGATACTTTGGCTACTACTGTTGTTATAGGTAAAAAAGACATTTACCTCTGACCCAGAACTCTTGTGTTTTTGGCCAGTATCTGTAAAACTGGGAGACTACCTTGTTAGCTTGCAAGTAGGATAAAATCTCAGACTTCTCACAGTTCTTAAATATCAGTGGCTAAATTCTTTCCATTCAACTTCTACAACATCTCACCAAGGCAATCCCTTTGCTCCATTTCCATTCCCATTCCTCTAGTCACCAGACCACCTCTTTCCAGATTATTGCTGTGGCTAATCCACTTCATAATCCTTCCATTTAATAATAATTTCTATTAGTTGAGTAGGTTGATATTGGCAATAAGATTGCCTGTTTGATAATAATATAACATAAAATATATGGAAGCTCTATCTCTGAATTAGATTATAGAGAAACAACATTTTCTGTTTCATGATTTATAATTTGGAGGAATTTATTGATAAATAATATAAAAGTTATCATTGGTCAATTCATTGTACAAAATAGGGTTAATTCTACATTTGTCTTCTCAAATTGTATAGCCCCTTAAACACAAATACATTGCACATTTTTGGAAACAAGTCACAGTGTTACCAAGTTATTGTGACACCTCGTCTTAAATACTAATGTTGCAATACTGGTTTTTGCCATTTTTTTAATAATTTCTTTTTTAATTTATATCCAAGTTAGTTAGCATATAGTGCAACAATGGTTTCAGGAGGAGATTCCTTAATGCCCCTTACCCATTTAGCCTGTCCCCCTCCCCTACAACCTCTGTTTTCTATATTTGAGTCACTTATGTTTTTGTCTCCTTCCCTGCTCTTATATTATTTTTGCTTCCCTTCCCTTATGCTTATCTGTTTTGTATCTTAAATTCCTCATGTGAGTAAAATCATATGATATTTGTCTTTCTCTGACTAATTTAGCTTAGCATAGGTATTTGCCATTTTTAAGACCTCTGTACTCTATATTTTTTTCCCATGTATGTCTCTCTGTCAAGGTTATAATTACCTGATATAGCTATCTACACTTTCATAGACACATTACTAACCCTTCTGTGAGATTGACCCAAGATTCTACAAAAATAAGTCATAATACAGGTTTTGCTTTTCTTCAATTATGAGAAGTTAGTTATTGCAAGGATAAGAGGTGCTTCTTTACCAGCATTATAAACATCAAGAAAAACACATTCTTCTTTAAGTACTGGTGCTGTGAATATTTCTTATCCTTGGTCTTGTTTAAATATAACATTACTTGTAAATCTTTAGTTAAAAGCAATTAGGACAGTGTCCTTGTAGCATTTGCACTGATATATAAAAGGCAAATGCTATAGAGCTATCTCACTTGGATGTACTCAGAATATAACAACCTCAATCTACTACAAGTTTTCAGCTGCATTTCTAGGCAGCTGAGAGAAAGGAGACAAAAAGGATGACTTGTGAACCAGTTTGAGAAAGGCAAAACTCTGAGGTCCAACGGAGAGTCGCATGTAGCCAGTCAATGAAAAAGGCAAAAGCTTCAATTCTTAAAACAGTTGTTTGTTTCAATCATTCCCCCCACACAAAATCTTTATAAAAATTAGCAACAAGATGAAAATATAACAGGTAATATGTATTGAGACAATATAGGATGTACATTTATTGGGATACTGAGATCACAAAAATAAAATGTTTAGGGGCAGCTGGGTGGCTCAGTTGGTTAAGTGTCCAGCTTCAGCTCAAGTTGTGTTCTCATGGTTCGTGGGTTCAAGCCCCGCATCTGGCTATGCACTGACAGTGTGGGGCCTGCTTGAAATTCTCTTTCTCTTCTCTCCCTGCCCCACCGCCACTTGTGCTCTCTCTCTCTCTCTCAGAATAAACTTTAATATATATATATATATATATATATAATATATATTAATATATAAAATCAGAAATTTAATATATATTATATATATATATTTATATATATAATATATATATTTAAAAATAAAATGCTTAAGACACTCCAGAACCAAGTAGATGCCTAGTAAATATTTGTATTGTTCTGACTGCACTGGTCATTATAGGCTATTTTATGTATATCATTTCATTTATTACAACAGTCTGGGACAGGTTTTATTATTATCATTTTCCATTTGAGAAATCTCATAATCTCACAATTACCATCTACTGCTAGGTCAGTTGGCTACCAAATCCCATGCTCTTAAAAGCATATTTTTTCCTTGTCTTCCCAACAACAAATAATATATACAATTGTTGGAGGGAGGGGACTATGACACAAAGTATTTAGAATGATTGTGTAACCACATTTTTAGTTCCTCAAGAGTAACAAAATTAGGAATCATCCTTAATGTATAGTTTCCAACACACACACACGCACGTGAACCCACCCCACCTACTCTTTGTAACTGTAGAGACAGTTGCAGCATCTTAAATACAGAATATTCTGTGTTTTTTTTCTCCCTTTTATACAGAAATTTAGGAGTCTCCACTTAATAAAAGCCAAAAAGAGATATAAATAAATCAAATTAAAGAAATGAGAATGGTTGAAAATTAAATCCAGAACTCCAGAAATAATGGATGCTTTAAAAGTGATTAAAGAACACAAATAAACATTTAGTGCCTAAAGAAAGGAAAAAAAAAAAAAGACATTAAACAGAGCAAAGGGTATTCACTTGTGATGAGGAAATAATCTTTGATTCCCCTTCAAATTCTCTGTGGGATAAGGCAGAGTAAATAAATAAACATCATGACTAAGTGTAATATCTGCCCCATGGACTTAACGGGCCATTATGGTTTATTATGATAACCAAAATAAATTTGGTGTAGGGGCTTGGGAGAGATTGCCATTTCCAAAGTAAAGCTAAGGAAGACAAGGCTATGACCCAGGCAGAAGCTTTACTGGTTGATCAAAAGGATTGAAGAAGGAAGCTCAAGTGATGATATTGCAAAGCATTCTAAAAAACTGTGGTTTCTGTGCCACATATTTGGGGGCAAAATGAACAGTATTTCTGACAATTTTATCATCTTTATTCTGTTAAAAGACACTAAGGAAAAGGTTTAAACCAGAAAAATTCTATGCATTGAATTAATAATAAGCTATTTTTCTTTATAAAAATTAATTAGCTTAGTGTTTGCAGATTTAATAGCTATATGGTAAAAAATACATTCTATCTGGTTTTGTCCTTGTAAATACATTTCTCATAGACAAAGAGATAGGCAATTCTTTTAGTTCCTTAATTTTTTTTTTATTCTGATAAAAATAGGGACAAATTTCTAAGTAGTAATAGACTTCAGATACTTAATCATAAAATATTTTGTATAGGGGCGCCTGGGTGGCGCAGTCGGTTAAGCGTCCGACTTCAGCCAGGTCACGATCTCGCGGTCCGTGAGTTCGAGCCCCGCGTCAGGCTCTGGGCTGATGGCTCGGAGCCTGGAGCCTGTTTCCGATTCTGTGTCTCCCTCTCTCTCTGCCCCTCCCCCGTTCATGCTCTGTCTCTCTCTGTCCCAAAAATAAATAAAAAACGTTTAAAAAAAAAAATATTTTGTATAGTGTTTTAAACTCTTCATTTTTCGAAACTTGATTTTATCTTGTGTAAGCTCAGATTAATGTTTCGATAAGAAGTTTGTTGTTGTTTTTCAAGAATATTGACAAATAATATTGCATAATAGCTAAGTGCCTTTGGAGCCAGACTGCCTATTTCTGTTAATTCATTGATAAAATAGAGATAATAGTAGTAACTTTCTCATAGAATTGTTTTCTAAGATCAAATAATGCTTGTGAAACTCTTGAGACGGTACCAAATATAGAGTAAGCTATAAATGAACCTTAGTTGTAAAATGGAAAATTAAGCATTTTAATATTTTACTTGAATGACCTTCTAAGGATACACCCAGGCCATTACCTTTCTTGATAATCTTTTAAGTAGATTTCCTTTTATCTCCGATGTGTTGAAACATGGATAGAGGTTTTCAGAGGAGACTTTTTCTAAGTAACCAAAAGAAAGTAATGACCGTAATAGTGTGACAAAGCTTAACAATGAAATAATTTACAGGATAGGGTAATTGCAACACCCACAGAAAGTGACAACTGTGGGGCCTTGTTCCCAGAGTTCTTTTGTCAGTCATAGATGCTACTGTGACATATACATGGTTTATGTATACATACACTATAGAATTCCAGATACTATGGAATATAAAGATATTCCAACTTGAAGGCTGAGATCCACTTGAAGAGTTTTTCTTCCATTTCTTCAAAGCCTTTCACATGTGACTGGCCTCTGTTCCCAGTAGCAAGGAGACTCTTGGAACCTCAGATATCACATGCATCTGATTACATGTAGTGTGCTGTGCTCTGGCTTTCTTAGGGCCTTTCCTAGTCTTACTTTCTTAGATGAAGAAGACACATCTTTATATTGCTCTTTAAGATTCTCCTCCTAGATTTAACATCCACTAGTCTTGAAGCTACTGTATTCACTCTGTGCTTCAGAGCCCTATTGGTCCCATCCAGTCTTTGGTGTATGAGCAGTTCATTTTGCCTGACATATTTTCTCCCAGTAAGATATTAAGACCAGTTTCCCCCCAAGTTTTGAAAACAAATACCTGGATCTTGGATCACTGAGATTTTGATGGCAGGTTTTTTCTTTCTGGGAGCCTTTTAGCATTCCCAACATCCCTAAAATATAGAAGAAGACTCCTGATCTCTAACTCCTCATTGATTCTGTACCCAGTTGCTAGTTTTAAGACTTGCCTCCATATATCAGTGCATTTGAAAGGTAAAATGACTGGCTGCTTCTGAGCTTAACACAAGAGTAGATCTTTCTTAGGTTGACCTTTTATTTTGATGTCTCATTCAATCACTATCCAAGGGGGTGTTTTTAAAATTTAAAATAATAAATTTTTAAAAAATGTGTGTGTGTGTAGTAGCATTTTTCATTAATTGAAGAAGAGGATTAATTTTTATATGTGAAAACAAAAAATAGTTTATTCCTAGACTTCCCAATGTACATTAGTGTTTGGAACTAGGTCTATAACCAAGTAACAGGAAAAAAAAAGCTGGCGGTGTTGCTCTCCTGTGAAGTCTTATTAGGTGAGTCAGCTAATTACATGGCACGGTCATAAATATGGCAGTGACTGAGCTGCTTGCTATGCTTACCAAGAAGAATAAAGTTTTAAGATAGAATATTACCACTTGGCTATACAATGGAAATTTCTTCTAAAATATGATTTCACACTAATTCTTGATTTATAGAACAGTTATTTTGTAATTTATGATTCAATGTATTTAAAAATGGGTTGAGAGGTAATACTGATAAATGGCATCCAAAAAAATTCCCAAATAGGTTAATGTATTAATTTTGCACTCTCCTTCATTTTAAGCCTTTAAAAAGTCAAACTAATTTTAATTGCATCTGTTACCTTTATCTTTCTCTCTCTGAGGGGATTGCCAAGACTCAAAAATAAAAGGGCAGAAGAAAATAAATAGTATGCTAATAAATTATCCAAAGTAGGGTATAAGTGGCTTCTAAATACATATTTCTATTGAAGACTGGTTTCTCTAAAAGTATCATTTAATTAAAATAGATTTGAATTTTAAAAGTTTATTTACTTTGGGAGTGAAAGAGAGTGCACAAGCAGGGGTGGGTCAGTGAGAGAGGGAGGGAGAGAATCCCAAGCAGGCTCGATGCTGTCAGCGCAGAGCCCAACACGGGGCTTGAACTCACAAAGTATGAGATCATGACCTGAGCTGAAATCAAGAGTTGGTTGCTTAATTGACTGAGCCATCCAGGTGCCCCTAGATTTGCATTTTTAATCTGAAAAGATTCCCCTGTAGGTATGAACTATGTGTAGTGTATAATGTGTTTACTGTACACTTATGGTGTTCATCAATTTGACTGTACCCAAGTGATACAGATGGTTGATGACATAGTAATTTGTAAATTTGCTGAGACAATCTGAGTAGGTGTATAACGCATGAAGAGTGTAGGTTGCTTTGCCACTAAGAAAGCCTAGCAGATGACCAGGAACTATATCTTCCCTCAGTCTTGTTGCTAGGTTTTGTTTACCGTGGCATATGCAATTTATGATGAAAATCATGTGCTGTAGTTGCACTTTTTAGTTAAGAGAATTACGATGGTCTCAGGAGCTAGCCTCAGAGATAATCAGTGGTCTAATATAATACATGTGGTATGTGTGTGTTTTCCCACATCCTAAAGCATGCTTATACAAGTGAGTAGTAAATGGTGACAGAAAAATTGTGGGCTAAAACATCTAAAGGACAACAGGAGATCATATTATCAAAACTAAAATGTTCTATCTTGTTGGAAAATTAGGCCAACAGAATCTAAAATACTGCTATATTGAAAAAGCAGTGCAAAAAATTCAAAATATTGTACTTACAGATTTGTCTCTATGGCTGTACCAGGCCTATTACCTTTTAATTCCTGCTGATGCCTTGCCCTCCCACTAACTCATTCTCTTTTACATCTATCTCACTACATAATTGAACAGATTAGTCCAATAGGCCTCAACCCCAAGGTCTCTAATGGCAAATAGCCATTAATGCTTATCCTGCCTTATTTTATGCATTCCTAAAGGTATAGCATTGAATGGACCAATTCTGCTGATCATTTTAATTCTGCCCTAGATCTAAACCATAACTATACCCTACCCTTAAAAAATAGAATTTTAATTTAACCATACATATTTGGAAAAGGGGGTAGGAGTTCATTAAGTGTCTCTTTAGCAATATTTTTTATTCTTTGGGTGTTGATTACACCAGAATATGTCAATTTTCATGGTTTCTCATGTCATAGCACTTGATTACTAGAATGCATTTAAACACTCTTTATAGTCTGGGAACAAATATGATCATTACATCATTTTTTAATTTTCTATTCATAACATTAAGACTTAAAATACTGTGGTGTTTCTGAAGTACAAATATTGTTTTGGTTTTAAAGATTAAATAACATTGTCCAAAGTTTTTTTTTATTAGTATTATTCAACTTCTTTTCTTTATAAAATTCCTTATTTGTTTAAAAAAAAAAGAATCTGATTTTGAATCAGATGCTCTTTGCTCTCCATTTCAAATGACATTATTAGAACACTAAGAACTGACAAAAATTTGAAAATATTGAATATATTTTAGCCTTATTTTTAAAAACGATTCTTATACCTGCCTACTTCATTTTATTAGTTTTGAATAAAATAAATGTCGCTTAGCCCTGTCTGCACACATTTCATTTACTTCCTTTTTAAAAACCAAGAGTATATGATATGCACATTATTTTAACAGTCTATGTCACTTTCCTTGGAACAGGAGTTCTGAGCTTGATTTTAAATCCAGCTATATCAAATACTGGATTCTTTAAGATGGGTGCTATGTTGAACCTTTTTTCTCTCTTAAGTTGGAGTTCTTTATTTAGTTTCTTTATCATTAGGGTTACTCTCTTTTGTTTGAGCTGTTGAGTTATTTGGGGTTGATTAACATTGTTTTACAATGCAGCAAAATAACAGTTCTACCCAAAATATCTTTCAATGTAAACACAGTGAGGAAAATGTTTAAGGCCTAGATGACTGGCAGTGGATGAAGCCATTATTAAAAACATGATCAGGTGTTGCTTCTTAGAGTCTTTAGAACACCCTATCCATTTGCCAACAATCTTCATAGGTTTCCAGCTGAAAGATTTTTTAAAAAGTGGTTTTTTGATATATTCACACTGACAGCAAGTACATTGCTCTACTCTAAACCAAATGATGCTGCAGAGTTTACAAACAGTTGATGATGTGGAGTAATAATTTCCAAGGAACATATAAAACATTTGCAGGGCCCTAGAAACCTACATTGTTAACAACAACCCCAGATGATGGTAGGTTTTGCTTGAGAGGATTGTTTGCAGAAGCAATTTTCATCTCCATTGTGCATTAGAATAAATATACAAAAAACTAAAAGTCCTACAATTGAACAAAAATAATTTTGTTATGCCAAGTATATTAACTTACATTTGTTAAAAGAATAACTGAGGCATATTAACAATTTTAAGGGTTTATTTGAGCAAAAAATTAATTTGAATCGGGAATCTTCCAATCTAGCAGGTAGAAAGGAGCTCGAACTGTACAAAATGAAAGACTAGTAGGCAGAAGGGAGTGGGAACAAGGAAATTATATGTAAGTAAAAAAAAGCAGGTTGGTTATGGGAAGGTTACTTTCCTTTAGGAGATGGCGGGGCATTTATCAGGCAATGAACCTAACTAGTGTTCATCAGGAGATTCCCGAATGACTCCTTTAAGATTCCCATTTCTGGGAGAGCTGAAACTTTAATGACATTAAGTCTTGGTTTGGTGATATCAGGCTTAGCTTAAATGACTCCATTCTGGGCCTATCTCAGTTTTGTTGTTGTTGTTGTTGTTATTAACCATTTCCCCCTTTTGATCAGATTCTCAACCTAATTAAGAGATTTGATACTTTAAGGCATTAGCACTACTTCCAGTTACCACTCTGGAGCTCTCATGGTTTTTGCTGAATCTCTGCATAGTACTCACAGCTCACAACGTCAAGTTCACATTTTTTAAGTTGGTCATTTTCTTTGTTCCTGTTATGATGTTCTATTCTTAGGGAGGTCATTTGCTTGGTGGTTAGCAGCTGTGAACATGCATTTAAATCTTTTGAGAAACTACAGTGCACCGGGGAGACTACTATGATTATTATGGGCAGGATCATTCTTGATGTGTGGAGTGCACTTTACAGCCGTGGTCCCCAGGACCCAAACCAATCAGACTCAAGTCAAAGAAAGACCCCTTTGAAGGGGTCACGTTCTTAAGCCAATTGGATTGTTCAGTAATCTTATGTAGCTGAGTCTCAGCTTCCTCAGAAATGTTAATCTAGGTGCAGCAAGTGCTGTTGGCCACAGGAGTGGTTCCTGAAAATAGCCTCATTTATACTTATTCCTAGCCAGGGGAGTAGGGATCTGCCAAAACTAGTAAATCTTGAATCAAGTATGCCTTCTGGTAATTCCTGTTTGAGCCTGTGGCTCAGGACTGGAAGCATGACAGCCATGGAGGCTGGTAAAATGTAAGGGTCTATAGACAACTTAAGTGGTTTTATTTTCTTTACCCTTGCCTTGTCTCACTCTCATTGTATAGAGCCTGGTTGCAAAGTTCTCCAGATTGGGATTGTTAACTAGAGATAGGGAAATGGGCCTCTAGTGTTAGGGAGTCTGACATGACAGAGACAGGAGGTGTGAGATATGCACCTGAATTTTTATAGCTTGGAATTTGGCTGCAATGTCAGTGGTCAAGAGTCCTTGGTAGGGTTCTTTCCATGAATCTCATTTTTGCAAAAGCATTAGAGTAACACAATGATGGTCTATAAGTAACAAAAGACTTTAAAATGCCCATAGATAAAGATCTGATGACAGTTCATTATAATGGAATTGATGAGGAATCTTGATTATTTCTGTGACATACATTTTAAGATAATAGCTGGAATTATGACTGATAACATTACACCAGAATATATCATATTTTTATGAATTTTGTACAAATTTGAGAACACATATTTATAACATGCATCTATTTATCTCTATATAGATGTATATATAGATATATATGTATATAAATATATATGTGTGTATAAATATATATTCATATGTCCACAAATATAATCTAAGAAGGTTTATCATCACTTAGTTAATAATGCTTAACACATAATTTAACATACCAAATAAACCTAATTGTTTTATCATCTCTCTTTTACAAGGTGAGAGACAACCTCATTGAGATTTTCCAGGGTTCCTCTAGGAATTCTCAAAATTAGTTTGAAGTTAGAATTTGATTTTAAGAAAATGTCAAAAGGTTTGATTAATTAGGATTACAAACCATTATAAAATAAGACTTAATTATCTATTTAACAAAAGTGACAAAAGATGTTAAAGGCAAATACACAGGCTACATAGTGATGGACAAAAACTTAGCTCTCTTAATAGAAGATTGGGTCTTAAGTAATCAAAAACCTGATCAAGTCAATGTGAAGCACAATAAGTCACTTTGGTAAGACACAAGATCTTTGCTGACCAAGCAGATGACTTAAAAAGTAAAGAGAAACCTATGTTTAAAATGTCTTATTATGAGCAGACCAATAAACTAAGGGAATTTTTTCCTTTTAACAGACAAAACCAACTTCCAGTTTTGTACCAGTATACTTTTGATATTAAATCTATTTTTTTTTAATTAAATCCATTCTGATCTTAGCCACCACGACCACACATAAAATTCCTTCTCCAATATTCATTTTCCACAAACCTTCTACAACTTTCATGTAGCCATTCAGATGTTTTCCTCTTTCTCATTCTGAAACAATTATTTTACATTCCTTAGCAACTTTTCATATATAGTGGTTTCCTTTGATCTTTATTATTTCTAAGTAGTTTTAACAACATACATTGATTAGAATTCTTAACTCTTAGAATTCTTCATTCCTAGTGAAAACTAAGAAGTCAGCAACTGTGGGTTGTTACACCAGCATTCTGTGGGATTGGTGAATTTATAAACCATTTAACACTATCTAGAAGCATATTCTTCTTGTAGTAAATTTTCCAATGTGGCATCTTTACTAATAGACCCAATTATCTTTAATTCCTCTGTAAAAGAAGGTTTCTCTTACTACATCTATACACTCTATTGAACTTTGCATGCAACTTCTTTTCCTAAACATGAAGGTATATGCCATAATCTAGGCGTGTTTTTCTCATGTATCTTATTACTGTAATATATTCTGGCCTGATACACTATAATAAAAACTTGGGAACAAAAATGTTTCCAAAAGTGTTCAACATTTGTTATATAACTTTTGTTGTTGTTTGTTTGTTTTTGTTTTTGGTGTGGTAAAAATGAATAGAAGCTGAATTTCATATTTTATGATATGGATTATGTTTTGAAAACAAGTCACTATCCATAAATATGAAATATTAATGTTATTTAACATTCAAAGCATAATTAGGCACAGTTCTAAATTGGAGTTAAAGTTGAAATTTATTAAGAGATAAAATGGCAAATATATAAGTTAAAGATAAAATTATATCTGGTAATTAAAGTGTTTCTTATGATAATCTCTTTAGAATAGCTGCTAAATGTTTTAGTATACTTAAAAATCTACTAATACATGGAGTTGGCAAATATAGATCACATAGTCATATTCTGAAAAACATATTAGTGTTAGAGACTACTGGAATGAATTTTATTAAATTTGTTAAGAAAAAGGACATACACAACTGATCATCAACCGATAGGTGCTGTTTCTTCTATACTCCATCCATTTCTCCCCACCCAAACCTGGATAATTTCAAAGCAAATACCTAGATATCTTATTTAATAAGCAAACATTTGATTATTTAATTTCTAAAAGTTAAAGACACTTTTTTTAATGCAAAAGCCCAATATATGATCATCCTTAAAAAGTAACTCTCTACCCAGTGTTCAGAGTTCCCTGTTTCATCTTTGCTTAAATCAAGATTCAAATAAGACCAAAATAACATTCTTAAGTTGCAATTTTCTGATGCTCTCATCTACTTTAATCTATAGCTTCTTCAAAACTGTTGTTTACCTTGAAATTTACTTGTTGAAGTATCTGTATTATTTGTCTTGTATCACTCCCCATAGTCAGAAAATTTGCCAGTTACATCTAATGCGAACATGTTCTTCAGCCCCTTGCATTGCTGTAAATTGTCAGATCTAGTGATAGATGTGAATCCAGTTCAGATGTTTGGCAAGGATATCTTATAAGGAACACAGAACGTGTGGTTATATCTCAAGTCTTGTTAGCAGCCATTGCCAATCATTGCCTAGATTCCATGTAAAAGCATGATACTCTATTTTATCTTCTTTAGAGTGTATCTAAAGAGAAAAGCTTGTACTCACCAACTATTTGTTTAACCTAAAGTATAGTTTGTACAGGAAAGGAAAATACATTCCTGATGATTTCTGAGATTACATTTCTCCTTGTCAATTCTGACTCTAATTTTTTTCCATAAAATAATCTATCTCCCACCTATTCTGTGCCTTTCTCATCCCACAGCATCCTATTCTGATTACCGTGTAATAAACGTTACTGAAGATTTTGGGACACCAGGCTATGAGGGGGGAAGGTAGGACAGTGAAATCATATTGTAGCACAGGACTCCATAGAAAACAGGATGTTGAATTAACAGTTATCCTTGTCCTTAAAGGATTTTGCTTACTTACGTAGCAAGAATCATCATGGGAGTAGGCCTTTTACACTGTCACTTCATTCCTACCAGTTCCTTGACCCTCACTAATTTCCCAGGCATGTCTTTGAGGTAGATTTTTATACACACAGGTGATTCATTAGAGTATTTTGACACAATTTTCACCTATGCTTTAACTAATATTGTTTTTCCTTCTGGGTAGACTTCTATAATATGAAAGATGCAATGGCCCCATAGAATATATAATATTACTGAATAAAATTCTTTGATGGGTTCAGCAATCAAATTACAAGAATTTCATTTACCAAAAATAGACTCTTAACTAGGTCTTAAAAGGATAAATTGGACATAGGGACATAACAGAAAGTCAAATTTTTCAGTTACTGAAATCTGTACTTTTCAATTAAAACGTTTGAATGCCAGAACTCTCCGAGAACTTCAGAACAGTGGTTTAGAGCATAAGTCACCTGTGCCATTTTGACTCTGAGTAAATTACTAAACCTCTCTAAGACCAAGTTTCCTATGGAAGATGTGGTTGAGGATAGTTGGTCCATAGTTCTGTGAGCTGTCCCTGTTCTATGTAATATAAAATAGTTATTTAAGATTTTTAGTCAGTTAAAAATTTATTCAAATATTAATGTATTCAATAATCTCATTCTCCAGAGAACAACACTTATAAAGTCCAGCAGTCAGACTTGTGAACACAATATATTTATGCCTTTAATGAGTTAAAGGTTTCTGAAAGTATAAACCTGTTCTTGTTACATGCTGATAGTTGTTGAATACCCTGGGATTCTTTTTGATTGCCTACTTTTATCTTTTCCCCTCTTTTTTCTGTTAGATAACAAAGATTCAGCTGGGTATATTTTAAAGATCTAATTGGCTTTATTAAACAAATACTGAATGGGGCAGCATACCACCTAGCAAGTAGAGGGAGGGCCCAGGGAGATACACAAAATGAAAAGTTTTCATAGAAAAAGTGTGAGGCAAGAAGGTTATTAGAAAAAAAAAAAGAATTATTTCAGGTAAGCCCACTTTCTAGGGGAAAACACAGGGTTTTTTTTGTTTGTTTTTTATTATTTTTTTTAATCATGCATATTACTCTTCCTTTGAGGGATGGAGAGGACCCAGGTGGCAGACTGATTGGCACTGACCAGTATTCCTGACTGGTGAAAACTATATTTCTGGGGGAGGTTGAAGCTGAAATTAGAATAGGTATCAAGCTCTGCTATAGGAACTTAGTCTAAGTGACACCATTTTGGGCCTGTGGTTTTCTTTATAACAATTCTTCACTTTTGAGCAGACTCTCAGCTTAACTGACAGATGTTATCAAGCTTGAAGGTATTGGCTTCTCTCTAACCTATCTCACTGAAGTTCCTACAACTTTGCTCCTCTGTGAGGCATCAATAGGCCATGACATTTTTACTTAACCTCTGTGATATTCATAGGTCACATTTTCCAGTTGACATTTTTTAAGTTGATAATTGTTGTTGTTGTTGTTCCTTAGATGTTCCAGTCTCAGGGGGATAATTTGCTTGGTGGTTAGTAGCTGCAAACATACATTTAAAGTTTTTTGAGAGAATATAATGGACCAGGGAGATTATTATGATTACTATAAGCAGGATAATTCCCCAAATTTAGAATATACCTTGGAACCATGGTCCCCAAGACCCAAACCAATCACAGTCAAATAAGTCAAAGAAAATCCCCATGGAAAGGCATACCTTTTTAAAGTCAAGCAGCTTGTCCTTATTTTGAGTTTTAGCTTCCTCAAAATTGTCAACCTAGACATGGCAGGTGATGTTGTTCAAAGGACAGACACCTCCTTGATCAGCTAAAAGATAATCAAGAGCTCTTCTGTTATCAAGGACAACTATGGCTGGAGAGTTTAAAGATGTTTGTTGGGCTACTATTACTTTGGCAGATTTTTTAATGATTTCAAGAAGTAGGGAGACATTTTTGATTGTAGCCTTATTTATATTTATCCCTAATTGGGGAAATAGAGACCTGCCAAAAGGAGTGAATCCTGAATCACAAAAGCCTCCTGAGAAGTCCTATTTAACTCAACAATGTAAATTTAGGAGAAACAACTAATGAGATGTCTTATTTTGCTTGTGAAAAATTAGGGGCACATGATTTTCTCTTTGCCTGAAATCAAAGACGTTATTCCCTGCCTTAGCAATGGCCTGAGAGATACAGATGAGGGTGTTATCTTTCTAGGCCAATGCCAGAGGAAAGGAAAGGAAAGGAAAGGAAAGGAAAGGAAAGGAAAGGAAAGGAAAGGAAAGGAAAGGAAAAGAGGAAGAAGGGGTTTTATGTTCAGTTAATGTATTAAGTCTTAATCTGGAACCTTGGCAGGAAGCCATGTACCTCAATGTCAGCTACTTCTCTTCCTTGTCAATTTGATTTAGAGGTCTCTACCATCTTTTAGTTTTGCAGCAGTGTCAGTGGTCAGAGGCACTTGTTAAGGTCCCTGTCAGTGGGGTTCAAGGGTTGTCTTCCTCTGATGACATTTTAGACCAGCCACCACACTGTAGAGGGTGACCAACAGGTTATTTTAAATTAGGATCTAGCAAACCTTCTTTATGGATGACATCCTATGGATGACAGGCTTGAGCATAAAACATTAGAGATTTACGGTAGCTGATCATACTAGCATGAAACAAGGGATCAGCAAAAGGCTATATACTGATAGAATTTCAAGTTGATAAAGTTTTTGGTAAGGCTTCTAGGATTAGGCCAGTGAAGTGGATGCCTTAATCACTGGAGATAGTGGAAAGTACACATAAATGGGAAACACATTTAAGTTTTTTGTTTTTTGTTTTTCCTGTGAGGGCATCAGACTTGGAGCAAGGAAAGACTTTAATCCATCTAGAAAATGCATATACAATAATAAGAACATATTGATAACCATACAAGGTAGCAATTTAGTGAAGTCTAGTTGCAGGTGTTTTGTTGAATTTACAACCATTATTTCTCCATATGAAATTTTCTCATTCAGAAGCAAACTGGTGCCATGTCAGAGGACATTAAAATGGCAAAAGTCTGGCAATGAGGGGCCATTTTTGCAGGAGAATGGACTTCATCACATGTACCACAATCCTATAAATATAAAAAAGGCTTAGTATTATTTATTTGACAGTGCTTCCATGTAAATTACATATGAAATGCCCAATTTGTTTAACAAATCTTTTGGAATATTTCAAGTTAAAAAGGCATTTAAAAAAAAGAATTTGATTTTGGGGGCACCTGGGTGGCTCAGTTGATTTAGCATCTGACTTCAGCTCAGGTCATGATCTCACAGTCCATGAGTTCAAGACACCTGTCAGGCTCTGTGCTGACAGCTCAGAGCCTGGAGCCTGCATCAGATTCCTTGTCTCCCTCTCTCTCTGCCCTCCCCTGCTCATGCTCTGTCTCTCTCTCTTTCTCTCAAAAATAAACAAACACTAAGAAAATTAAACTAAATTTAAAAAGAATTTGATTTTGGAAGTTTGTCAAAAATACCAAAAAAAGGATTTTAAATAAAGCACTTATTCTAAATAGGATCACAGATAATTATGAAACTTAATATTTAAAAGGTAAAAAATCTTATACAATAATTTTACTAAAACCAGACTAAAAGTCCAAGAAAACCATCCTTTTAAAAAAGACAAAACCAAATTTTAACTTTGCTCCAGCTTTTGATATTAAATCTATATTAAAAATAAATTTTTTAAATCTTAGCCAGCTTGACCATATATTAATTTTCTAAAGGTTTGCTTATAATTATTTTTTATATTCTGATTTTGTCCTTTGTGTTTTTCTCCTTAAACTAACCTCTATTTAGGACAAAATTACTTTTTTTCCACCTCAACAAAAAAATGCATCTTAATTTTTCACTTCTTTTATTATTTATTTATTTATTTATTTATGCTGAAAATGTATCCTTTCCTGGCATACAGAGATGTTTCCCCTATTTTTAGTAGTTTTAATTACAAATATTAATTAGAACTTTAACCCTTAGAAAGCTTAATTTCTAGTCAAAGCTAAGAATAAGCAATTGTGAAGGGTCACATCAGCATTTTTTAAATTTTCAAATTTATGAATGTATTTTAAAATTTCTAGAAGCATGTCTCTTAAAGTTTTCAAATGTAGCATTAACATTTCCAAATATCTTCTAGTTTCTCTGTAACAAGCCAAAAGTAGAAAAACCTATGTTTATTAATTAATATTTTAGTATTTTGTCTTATTTGGAAATTAGATATTTATATTGTTATGGAACCAGAATGGAACACTGGCAGAAAAACCAAGCAAAATTTGGAGATCTTGGTGGGTTGGAGATTTATTTAACACCAGTGGGCTCAGAAGAGACCGTTTCTCCAAAAATCTGAGCGCTGAATGCAAGTGGGAAGTGTAGTTTATAGTTGTCAGCTTCCATATCTGTGGTGGGTTTTCTCATGTGCGGCAAACAGGGCAAGAAGAACCCGGAAGAGGGGTCTCTAAGCTAGAGACCAGAGCTTGTTTTAGTCCCCTTAGGCATCTTTGGCACAGTACTTTATTCATTTCTCTAACATTCCCCCCTTTGATGCCTTTTAAAAAAACTTGCCAAATACTTGCCATCAGACAGGCCTACAATACCTGTAGAATTGGGCATATTCCTCTTCATGAGGTCCCCAAAATATCCTGAGGTTCCTGCACCTGCCTGGAAGTGACCTTCATTACTCATCTGGTGAGGCTTCTGGGAAATCTGTAAGCAAGGTATCAGGCCAACATTTCCAAGGGGCTTTATGGCTCCATGTTTCATAAAGCCAACCTTAGTTCCTTAAAGCTATCTGGTCATATCTGAGTCTATGAATGTCACTCTGAAATATGACATTCCAGTCAAAGCCTTGGTAAAATAACCAGTATTTCCAATGGTGAACTGTTACAAAATGAACAGATTCTTATTGAACTTATGCAAACAATTATAATTGCCATGAAACAAAGAATATTCACCGAGAGTTTTTGAATTTCAGGAAGTTATGTAGAGAGAAAAGATAAATGCTTCAGTTTTCAAATGAATGCTTTATGACATTTCTGTATATCATAGATATCTTAAAAGAAAACTTTCCTTATTCTGAAAGAGGAAACATTAGAGAACCAGCAATATTTTCAACCAGAATCATAAAACTATAATCTTCTTCAGTTCATTTAATCCCATGTTCCTAATTGTTGTTCAATTTGAATGCAGCTTTTTAGTTCTGGAAATTCTTACCCATTTTAGTATCAGCCTTAAAGATGTTGAATACCTGTATTTGTCCCCAAAGTCCTTTTTATAAATCTCCTTGAAGAAGAAACACGTTTTGTGAGAGAATAAGAATAATTATAAATGACAAAATCTCAGAAATAGACATTGTTAAAGATCTGATGAGAGTTCATTATGATGCAATCGACAAAGAAATTCAGTTATTTCTGTGACACATAACACTTCAAGTAATCAGAATATTAAGTGATGACATTATACCAAAACACTAAAACTTTAGGAATTGCATATATATATGGGCAGTTACAGCATTTACCTGTGCAATACAACCTAAGGTTTACCATTGTATGACAGTGCTTTTCCAAGTAACTTAGCACCCAAAATAAAAGGGCCTAATTGGCCAAAAAGACTTAATTTACCATTTAAATCCTGGGAAGTTTGTTAAAACCTTAGGAAGTTATAAGTACATCCTGAATAGGATTACAGATCATTACAAATCTTAAAACTTTATTTATTCAACCAAGGTGGCAATAAAAGACCCTAAAGGTGAATGTATAGCATTATATAGTTGTTACCAAAACCTATCTCCTTTAACATAATCAAAGACCTGATAAAGATGAAACCTAAAACTTTGGTTTTCCCAGAAGACAAACCATTGTTTGAATTGTCTTATCAAGAGCAGATCAACAGTCCAAGAAAACTTTGTCATTTGAACAGAGAGAAAAGCAGAATTTCAACCTTATACCAGTGTACTTTTAAACTTCCATTCATCTCAACCTTAGTCCATCCTGAGCACACATAAAATTCCTTTCCAAAGATTTCCCTTCATGAACCTTCTACAACTTTCCGTTGCCTTCAAACTTTGTCCCAAAGCCATTTCTCTCCAAATAACCAGTCTCATTTAGGACAAAATTATTTTCTTCTACCATCAACAAAAACAAATTTCCATCCCTTATATCTTTCTTACATACTTCCTACTTTCCTATATACAGGGTTGCTTTCCGTATCTCCATCAGTCTTAAATACACTTAGCAGAATTTTAACTCTTAGGAAACCTTGGTCTCCATTGAGGACTTAGTAACCAACTGAGAGGTGTTTACACCAGAGTTTTTTTAGATGGTAAATTCATGAACCAATTAAGTACAAAGCATGTTTTCCAATAGATCCAAATAGCCTTAATTTCTCTGCAGTAAGAAGTTAAAAACACAAACCTATGTTCAGTAATCAAAGCTTTAGCAATTCATTCTATTTGGAAAAGACCTAGTTGTCCAAGGGGGTGTACTTTACTCCTTGACCTTGAGGATGGGAGGAGGAGCCAATGGTGCCTGAGGCACTGAGGAGGGTATTGGAACCAGCTACGTAGACCACACCCACATTGATGCAGAAACATCAGGGGGAGGGGAAGGCAGAGGAGGAAAACCTAATTTAAAACCTTAACTCAGAGGAGCAGCCACCATGTTTTTCCACCAAAGTGGAATATCCACATCAGGCTAAAGAAGACCAGGAATTTCCCCGAAACAAATGGAGTTTCAGCAACTGCTTGGGAACATTCTTTAAAGTCCCCAGCCCGAGGCAGACTAACCACAGTTGGCCCCAATTATAGCTATTAACCTGGGAAAGGAGGGAGAATCCTTCACATTATGAGGCAGAGGAACAGGGAGAGAGAGTCAGTGTCCCCTTCAGTCTGATTCTCTCTTGGCCAGACCAATAAGGTCCCCTTCTCAGCGTTCCTCCTGATATCGGCTGGGTTTTGAGGGCCCCTTCCGATTCGGACATTCATTCTTCCAGTGTCCCTTCTCTTTGCAGTATGCACATTGGTCCTTTGCTAAGGGGGCTCTGGGCTTCCCCCATTTTTGTGGTTGGGGTCTTCCCATCTTTGCAGTGTCTGTTTCTTTTAGTGCTGCTGCGAGAAGGGTGGCCTTCTTTTTTAGTCTTCTGTTCACTTCTCTTTCGGCTGCAGTGGCCTTCTTTTTTAGTCTTCTGTTCACTTCTCTTTCGGCTGCGGCTTCTCTGTCATAAAAACTTTATTGGTGACCACTATCAGCTGAGTGATAATCATCCCGGCAAAGCCCTCCAACTTCTGGAGTTTGCTTCTGATATCTAGGGCAGCCTGTGCCACAAAGGAGGCATTTACCACTTGTTGACTTTCTGGTGTATACACGGTATGCTTCACATAGTCTTTCATAGTAGTCTCCGGGAGTTTTGTTTTCTATGCTCTGATAAAACTACTTTTTTGTACTGAATTTAAGGTTATTGGTCTAGATAGCTAAATTTTCCTTTAATATTTGTGGAGGAGACAATTAAGATTTGTATCTGGGGACACCTGGGTGGCTCAGTAGGTTAAGCGTCCAACTGTGGCTCAGGTCATGATCTCATGGTTCATGAGTTTGAGCCCCTCATCGGGCTCTCTGCTGTCAGAGCCAGCTTCTGATCTTCTGTCCCCCTCTCTCTCTGCCCTTCCCCACTCATGCTTGTGTTTGTTGTCTCTGTCAAAATAAATCAACATTAAAAAATTTTTTTTAAAGATTTGTATTTGTCCTTGGCAAGTCAAGTTCTAAATGGTTTTAGCCCTTGTTTTTTCTTGATAAAAATTACCTCTCTGAAATTTGCATTTTATTTATTTATTTATTTTTTTTTTAATTCTTTTTTTTTTTTTCAACGTTTTTTTATTTATTTTTGGGACAGAGAGAGGCAGAGCATGAACGGGGGAGGGTCAGAGAGAGAGGGAGACACAGAATCGGAAACAGGCTCCAGGCTCCGAGCCATCAGCCCAGAGCCTGACGCGGGGCTCGAACTCACGGACTGTGAGATCGTGACCTGGCTGAAGTCGGACGCTTAACCGACTGCGCCACCCAGGCGCCCCTGAAATTTGCATTTTAAAGAGATGGACTAATTTCCTGGCAAAGACCAGGCAGCACACTGAACATTTACAGTTCAATAGCATAGGAAAAAAAAAAATGCAAGCACTTTCTAGAATGACTTATTCTCTCAAGGCCAGGATTTTTACAATATTTATACATATTTTGAGATAAATAGGAGGTTGTGGGATGGGCAAAAAAGATTGGTGATCTTTGAATTGCTTCTGTAATCACTTCTGATCCTGCCAAGACTGAATTCATAAAATAAGAACAGCTTTTTTTTTTTTTTTTTTTTTAATTCCTTAAAGAATTGGGTTGCTCTGTAATGATATCAAAAGACTGACACAACCATCCACCTATGAAAATGTCTTCTTTTCCTCTGGGTACTTTGAGCTTAACTGAGAAGGCCTAAAAGTTTTATATCAGGTTCTGAATATCAGCTTCCAATTTGGCCAAATTTCTGATTATACAGTTGTTAAGTCTTTTCGAATATCTTCTCAGGTTTTAGCTAGGACAAACAGTAAATATTTCTGGCAATATCAAACAACTTCATGCACCCAAGAGGAATCCTCAAAAAAGGTGTAAAAGATACAATTTTTTTGATATCTGGAATTACTCCCATAGATAGCCAAAAAAAGAACTGACAATCTGAATGTCCCAGGCAGGCAGAAGCTCAAACCATTTCTTAAGATGTAAAATGAGAAAAGCACAAAGAAAATACTTAGGCCTGGGAGGGAAAGAATAAAAACCTAATAGGTCTAAATTTGGACCAGAAGAGATAACATGAATTTTTTTTTAAGGTTTTATTGTAATCACCCAGTTCTCAGATCAGCAAATTCATTCCATAACCCCCATCACCTATTCACCCCTCCCCCCGGACCCTCCAGTCTGGTAACCATCAGTTTGTTCTCTATAGTTAAGTCTGTTTTTTTGTCTCTCTCTCTCTCTTTTTTCCCTTTGCTCATTTGTTTCATACATTCCACATATGAGTGAAATCATATGGTATTTGTCTTTCTCTGACTTTTTTCACATAGCATAATATATTCTAGCTCCATCCATGTCCTTGCAGATGGCAAGATTTCATTCTTTTTTGTGGCTGAATAATATTCATTATGTATGTATGTGTGTGGATATACATACATATATATATGTATCATGTATATATTTATATATAAGATACATATATATTTGATATATTTGTATATAAGATATATATATATATATATATATATATATATATCACTTATTCTTTATCCATTCATCATCTATTGATGGACACTTGGGTTATTTCCATATCTTGGCTATTGTAAATAAGGCTGCAATGAACATAGGGATGCATATATCCCTTTGAATTAGTGTTCTTGTATTCTTTGGGTAAAAACCCAGTAGTGTGATTGCTGGATCAAAAGATAGGTCCATTTTTACCTTTTTGAGGGACCTCTATACCGTTTTCCACAGTGGCTACACCAGTTTACATTCCCACCATCAGTGAAAGGGTTCCTTTTTCTCCACATCCTTGCCAACACCTGTTGTTTTTTTGTGTTGTCGATTTTAGCCATTCAGATAGGTGTAAGGCAATATTTCATTGTACCTTTGATTTGCATTTCTCTGATGATAACTGATCATGAGCATCTTTTCATGTATCTGTATGTCTTCTTTGGAGAAATGTCTGTTCATGTCTTCTGCCCATTTTTCAATTGGATTATTTGTTCTTTGGGTAGTGAGTTGTATAAATTCTTCATATATTTGGGATACTAACCCTTTATCAGATACGTCTTTTGCAAATATCTTCTCCTTTTCTGTAGGTTGCCTTTGAGTTTTGTTGATTGTTTTCTTTGCTGTGCAGAAGCTTTTTATTTTGATGTAGTCCCAATAGTTTATTTTTGCTTTTGTTTCCCTTGTCTTAGGGGGATTATTTAGAAAAAAAAGCTGATCTGGCCGATGTCAGTGAAATTATTGCCTGTGTCTCTTCTAGGATTTTTATGATTTCAGGTCTCACATTTAGGTCTTTAATCTATTTTGAATTTTTTAATGTTTATTTATTTTTGAGAGACAGAGAACATGAGAGGGGGAAGAGCAGAGAGAGAGACAACAGAATCTGAGGCAGGCTCCAGGCTCTGAGCTGTCAGCACAGAGCCCAATGCAGGGCTCGAACTCATGAACCGTGAGATCATGACCTGAGCCGAAGTGGGATGCTCAACCGACTGAGCCACCCAGGTGCCTGGTCTTTAATCTATTTTGAGCTTATTTTTGAATATGGTAAGAGAAATTGACCCAGTTTCATTCTTTTACATGTTGCTGTCCAGTTTTCCCAACACCATTTGTTGAAGTGACTGTCTTTTTCACACTGGATATTCTTCCCTGCTTTGTCAATGATTAATTGATCATATAGTTGTGAGATTCTTTCTGGGTTTGCTGTTGTATGCATCTGTGTGTCTATTTTTGTGCCAGTAGAATACTATTTTGATTACTGCAGCTTTGTAATATAACTTGAAGTCTAGAAATATAATGCCTCCAACTTTTCTTTTTCAAAATTGCTTTGGCTATGTAGGGACTTTTGTGGTTCTATACAAATTTTAGGATTGTTCTAGTTTTGTGAAAAATGCTGCTGATATTTTGATAGGGATTGCATTAAATCCATAGATTACTTTGGGTAGTATAGACATTTTAACAATATTTGTTCTTCCAACCCATGGGCATGGAGTGTCTTTCCATTTCTTTGTGTCATCTTCAATTTCTTTCATTAATGTTTTTTGTTTGTTTGTTTGTTTGTTTGTTTTATTTACTTTGAACCAGTGCAAGTGTGGGAGGGGCAGAGAGAGAGGGAGATAGAGAATCTCAAGCAGGCTGTGTTCTGTCAGCGTGGAGCCCACATGGGGCTCAATCTCACGAACCATGAGATCGTGACCTGAGCCCAAATCAAGAGTTGGATATTTTACTGATTGAGCCACCCAGGTGCCCCATCAGTGTTTTATAGTTTTCAGAGTATAGGTTTTTTACCTCTTTGGTTAGGTTTGTTCTTAGGTATATTATTATTTTTGGTACAATTGTAAATGAGATTATTTTCTTAATTTTTCTGCTGCTTCATTATTGGTGTATAGAAATGCAACAGATTTCTGTACATTGATTTTGTATCCTGTGACTTCACTGAATTAATTTATTAGTTCTAGAAGTTTTTTGGTGGAGTCTTTTAGGTTTTCTGTATAGAGTGTTATGTTACCTGCAGTGAAAGTTTTACTTTTTCCTTACAATTTGGATGCTTTTTGTTTCTTTTTGTTGTCTGATTGCTGTCTCTAGGACTTCTAGTACTATGTTGAATAAAAGTGATGACAGTGGACATCCTTGTCTTGTTCTTGACCTTAAGGGAAAAGCACTGACTTTTCCCCCTTTGAAGGTGATGTTAGCTGTGGATTTTTCATATAGACGTTTATTATGTTATCTTCCTTCTAAACCTACTTTGTTGAGGGTTTTTATAATGAATGGATGTTGTACTTTACCACATGTTTTTTTCTGCTGCTATTATAATGATTATATCAACAAGACAAAGGATAAAAACCATATAATACATCATGTTGATTGACTTGTGAATATTGAAACACCCTTGCATTCCAGGAATAAACCCTACTTCATCGTGGTGTATAATTTTTTAATGTATTGTTAGATTCAGCTTGCTAGTATTTTGTTGAGGATTGTTGCGAGATATATTGGCCTGTAGTTTTCTTTTTGTGTGTGTCCTTATCTGGTTTTGGTATCAGAGTAATGCTGGTCTCATAAAATGAGTTAGGAAGCTTTTTTTAATCTTCTATTTTTTTTTTTTAATACTTTGAGAAAAGAATAGGTAAAAGGCTTCTGTAAATGTTTGGTAGAATTTGCCTGTGAAGCTGTCTGGTCCTGGATCTTTGGTGGAAGTATTTTGATCACTGATTCAATTTCATTGCTAGTAATTGGTCTGTTCAAATTACTGTCTCCTACTCTTACAACTAAAAGAGCTAGAGAAAGAACACACAAAACCCCAAACCAACAGAAGAAAGAAAATAATAAAGATTAGAGCAGAAATGAACCAAATAGAAACTAAAAAATAGAAGAATCAATGAAACCTGGATCTGGTTCTTTGAAAAGATCAACAAAATAGATAAACCTCTAGCAAGACTTATCATGAAAAAAAAAAAAAAAAAAGAGGGAGGACTCAAACCAAACCAGAAATTAAAGAGGGGAAATAACAACCTATACCACAGAAATACAAAGTATTATAAAAGTATGTTATCAAAAATTATATGCCAAAAAATTGGACATCCTAGAGAAATGGATAAATGCCTATAAACATATAACCTACCAAAACTGAATCCGGAAGAAATAGAAAATTTGAACAGACCAAAATTTTCCTAATTTTTCCTAAGAAAAATTAACTTATACTTTTTATGGTTTCTGCTTTATTCACAGAAAATTTATCAGTGTGGTATAAAACATGTTTACTAATAGGTGCAAATATTTTTGATTCCTCTGTAAAAGTGAATAAGCCTATGTTCAGTGATTAATGTGTCAGTATTTTACTTGGAAATAATTTTGATACTTAATGAATTTAACTTAACTCATCACTTAGCAAAACTTTAAAGTTTAAGGTTATCAAAAAGATTTGGGGAAATGATCTTAAAATGTCACCTAAACTTTTTTATTTAATTTATGCCTATTCAGTTTGCTTCTTAATTATGTTTAGATTTGGAACATTAGACAAATCAGCTCTATTCTAATTTTTTTTTCTCTGAAAAATTTTGCAACATAGTGTGAACCTGTTTGAATAGTAAGCCTAGGCAGAATAAAAAAGTCTATTATAGTATATAATACTATAGTCAGTATAGTACTGACTAGTATTATAGTCAGTGTTGATAAGTCTAAGATATGTTTATTATAATCAATGAGCAAACTGAAATTACCTTTAATACTAAAACTTTTCCCAGGTCTCGTGAAATTGACAAGCAGTTCCTTTAGTTTCTATTATATTTCTGAGATTTTTCTAAAAAATTCTTAAGTTATAAGCACTTATATTTAGGCCAATTAAACAGAACTCTTTACAAATGTTTGTAGTACCATCCAGAGGTAGAAAATATCACATTCTATAATAGAAACACATAAACATATAATCAGAAACCTTATTGTTTAAAAATGTTTAGCCATGAGACGAGTATGATAATGCAAAACTCACAGGGGGCCCTCATTCTAAGGTAGATATGGGAGTGCCTGTAAGGTCATTAACTTGATAGACTTGTTTATGCTCATGTAAGGCAATTTAGAGAGAGGAATAGGATGAGTATTGAACTAAAAGAGGATAGAGGGAAGTAGTAAGAATTGTCTGAGTCTTACAGTCTTTTGCATTACTTTTTGCATCTTTTTATTTTTTTATGTTTTTTTGCAATGAAATTTTCAGTGAAGCTATTTTTGGAATTTTGAAGGTTTTACTTTTAAGTACACTTTTTAAATGATCTTATCTAATTGGAACATTCCTCATAGTGGCCATTGTAATTTTATTGTTTTAAATAAAATTTTGCCATTTCTGTAGATATTCACACATTCTGGGACCATAGTTTTTAGAAATAAGCAGGTGTGCTAGAAGGTGGTGTGCTTGACTGTTTAGAAAAGGATGCCAAGTCTTTGGGTTTCTCAGAGCCAAGCTGTTATCTAAAAGGGATATGCAGGTGGGTTGGGAATCGTGCATGTTTTACAGTGTACCTTGTTGCACAGAAACGTTCTTAAAGTCAACGGCTTACCTAGTATCTAACCCACTGTGTAACCAACTTTTACTAATGCGGTAGTCTTTGTATTAGGTGGTGTGCACACTAACATCTCTTAAATGTTCAACCCATGCCCACCAATTTTTGCAGGTTTTTGGTGTCCAAGATTCCCTTTAGCAATTAGCTTTTATCTCATGTGCACATTAACAGGAACCAATAGTTACCAAGGAAACAAAACTGTGGACACCAGCAGGAAGCAAAAAGGATTTAACCAGCAGACCTCAGAGAATGGGGACTCTGGACTAATTCCAAATGTAACTGCCACCAGCAGTTCTTAATGTGGAATCTGAGGATAGAACCCAGGGCCAGGTTTCAGAAGTTACTGTGAACTTGCTAGTAGAAGTTCCTATACACATCAACAGCATTTCCCAATGTGTACTAAACCAGCAGACTCCATTAATGGAGACTGTGGACTGTAACTGGGAAAGGATTCCAAACTGAAATTGCAGACTGAAACAAGAGCTAAGGACTAGCGTTCTGTTAGTGATCCTCCTGTCGGTCTACACTGTAAAGGAAATTAGATTGGGAGCTAGATGCAAAAAGAACAGAGATCAAACTCAGAGGAATCACCAATGGCCCTCAGAAATGGTGAAAAAGACAATGAAGTCAAAAGTGTTGGTGAGGCATTGGGCCTCTGTTTCTTATCTCAGAACGTTGTCAGAAGTTTATGTCAGTTGTCAATACTGCCACAAAATTTGTTATAAAACAAAATTCAACTGAGTAAATTTGGAGATCTAACTGGCTTTACTCAATGATTCATGAATTAGGCAAATAGAAAGGAGTTCCATAAGCTGCAGAAAAGGAAAGTTTTTTAAAGGCAGAGAGGGAATGGCAGGAGAAGAAAAAAAAACAAACAAACAAAAAAAAAACGTTGTTTAGGCAAGATCACCCTCTTAAAGGGAACAGAAATGGTCTAATAGCAGATTACCTCTAGTGTTGACCAAAATTAGTTTGGATGGTTAAAGTTTATATTCTTGGAGGTGCTAAAACTGCAATTAGGTTAGGTATTAAGACTTGGTTTAGTGACATGGGTCCTTAACATAAGTGGTTCTATTTGGGGCCTGTGGTTTTCTTTTTAACAACAGGTTTGCCTTATTTTCCTCATACTTAACTATCACTAAAAGTTACCTAAATACCAGTAGTGGATTAATGATGTCATTTGCTCTTCCCTGTTAAAAAAGGTATTATTGCCCCATTTTTTCACTGTCTATTTGGTGCTTAGAAAAACTTAAGAAACTTGCTCAACATCACAAAAGATCTAGAATCTGGGATATCAGGAAGATATGGCAGAGTAGTAAGTTCCTAAATTCACCTGGTCCCATGGACACACCAATATAACAGCTACATATGTTATCTGGCACAACAAACCTTCCATAGTTAATCATAAAGCGGAGGCCACATGGAATAGTGTAGAAGGCAGACACATAATTGGGAACCAAACCCCCCAATGAGACCAATCACAAATGGGAGAGACATCACAGATAGAAGAATGGGGGGATCAGCACTGAGAAGATGAGTCCCTCATAACATTTGGCTTTGAAAACCAGCAGGGCTTAACTTAGTGAGCTTTTGCTATCAGCAGAGCTTAATTCCAGGCACTTTTAAAATCAGTAGACATAGTTCTGGGAGAGCTAGAGGGTGATAAGATACTGAGTCCCTGTCCTTAAAGAACCAGCATGGTAAATAACCACTGGGAGTAAAAGCATAGAAGCACAGTTAAAAAACAAACCAAACAGACAAAAAACCAAAAAACTGTTATATATTATGAAGGAGAGTTATTTACTAATCTCAGAACACATGCTGAAGGGACAGGGATCTTCAGGAGAATTATCCAAGAACAAAAGTGCCAGAAGATACCACTTATCTTCCTCCTTGCAAGACTAGATAGCTGGACACTTGCCAGAATTAATGTGAACACATCCCACCTCTCTTGCTAGCACCATGTGCCAAGTGCCCACATTCCCCTGCAGACTCACCCTATGCAACTCACCTGTGTCAACAGGGCATCCCTCCAAAGCAGCTCCTGCCCCAACACACCCTGTAAGCAGCCCCACCAAAGGCTGTTGCCATTGCAAAATGATTCTTTCCCTGGCATGAGGAGAAGAAAAAAACATATATACCCGTAAACTCACAGTTCCTGCACCTGAGTCTTTTAGCTGGCTGTGCAGGGATAGTGGTTTGCCTTTTGGTTCATCTGCAGCCCTGGCAGACATACTGGGTGCAGACATTGGGTTTGACTGACAACCTTGCCCACCATTGAAAGCCTCTCAGGGGCTCCACAGGGAGAGCATTTTGCAGTTTGGTGCATGTGCACCTGTGGCAGACAGACTGAGAGCAGACAGCAAACCTGCCTGCTGACATGCCCTACCTAAAAGCCTGTAGCATCCTCAGACAGACCTTTCAACAGCACAGCAACCAAATACTGATTATTGCATCCACAGTGGGAAAACTGGGTCATTACAGCTGACTTGACTGAAGGCAAATGCAACTCAGCCACAACAGGAGAGTACACATGCAGCCCACATAGGAGACACCCCTGAAATGCCTAGTTCTGGTGACCAGGAGACATCGTGCTACAGGGCATCACAGGACTTCTTCATAAGGCCACTACTTCCAAGACCAAGAGACATAGCTGACCATCCTAATACATTGAAACAAACACAGAGAGTGAGACAAAATGAGCAGAGGGATATATCACAAAAGACCAAGACAGAAGCACAGCAAACTAGCTAAATGAAATAGAGATAAGCAATATGCCTAATAGAGAATTCTAAGTAATGATAATAAAGAAACTCACTGGACTTGAAAAAAGAGTAGAGAATCTCATTGAGACCATCAAAAAAAAAAAAAAAAACCAGAAATATAAAAAAAGAACCAGGTAGAGATGTAGAACTCAATAACTGAAATTTAAAAAATACACTAGAGGGAATCAATAGAAGATTAGAAGATACAGAAAAATGAATCAGTGATCTGGAAAACAAGGTAAGGGAAAGCAAGCTAAACAGCAAAAAGAAAAATTAAAAATGAGAATAAGTTGAGGAAACTCAGCAACTTCAAGTCTAATAACATTTGCATTATAGGGATATCAGAAGGAGAATAAAGAAGGGGATAAAAATTATTTGAGAAAATAATAGCTGAAAACTTTCCTAATCTGGGAAAGAGACATTCAGATCCAGGAACACAAAGAATGACTACCGTCACTAAGGAGGTCCACACCGAGGCAAAATATTAAAATGACAAGAAAATAGTGATAAACAGATAATTTTAAAAGCAGCACGAGAAAACAATTATATACAAGAGAACCTACATAAGACTATCAGCTGATTTTTCAGCAGAAATTTTGTAGGCCAGAAGAGTGTCATGATATATTCAAAGTGCTAAAAGAAAGAAACATGCAACCAATAATACTCTATCTAGCAAGGTCATCATTCAGTATGGAAGAGATAAAGAGATTCCCAGACAAAAAAGGTTGAAGGAGTTCATCATCACTAACCCAATCTTCTAAGAAACATTAAAAGGAATTCTTTTAATGGAAAGAAAAAGCCATAACTAAAAAATGAAAGTTATGGAAGAAAAATATTCATAAGTAAATGCAAACATATAATAAAGGTAGTAGATTATTTATAAAACCAGAATGGAGATTCAAACACCAAAACAGTTAAATTAATTATATTTACAAAAATCAGTCAAGGGATTCACAAACAAAAGGATATAAAATATATCACATACATAAAAACTGGGGAGTCCATGATGTAAAAATTTAGTGCTTTTAGAATGAGTTCAACTTAGCTGACCATCAACTTAATATAGCCTACTATACACATAAGATGTTATATATGAACTTAATGGTAATCACAAATAATGAACTTATAATAAATACACAAAAAAGAGAAAGGAAACCAGGCATAACACAAAAGAGAAAGGAAACCAAGCATAACACGAAAGAAAGCCATCATACCCAAAGGGAAGAGAGCAAGAGAAGAAGAAAGGAACAGAGAAGAATGACAAAAACAACCATAAAACAAGTTACAAAATGGCGGTAAGTACACACCTATCAATAATTATTTTAAATGCAAATGGACTAAATACTCCAATGAAAAGACACAGGGTGACTGAATAGATAGAAAATAAGACCCATCTATATGCTGTCTATAAGATACTTCAGAAGTAAAGACACATGAAAATTGAAGGTCAAGGAATGGAAAAACATTTACCGTGAAAATGTAAATGTAAAAAAAAAAAAAAAAAAAAAACCTGGGGCAGTAACACTTCTTAAATAAAATAAACTTTAAAACAAAGACTAGCAAGAGACAAAGAAAGGTACTATATAAAGGAAAGAGGATAAAACAATTGTAAATATCTATGCACTCCACATGGAAGCACCTACATACATAAAGCAGCTATTAACAGACATAAAAGGAGAGATTGACAGCAATGCAGTAATAATAGGGGATTTTAACATTTCATTTACATCAGGGGATAGATCATCCAGAAAGATAGTCAACAAGGAAAAAGTGCTTTTGAGCAACAGATTAGACAAGATATATATAAATATATTCTATCTAAAAACAGAAGAAAACGCATTCTATTCAAGTGCTCATGAACCATTCTCCATGATTGATCACATGTTAGGCCACAAAAAAACATCTCAATGAATTCAAGAAGAAAGGAATTATTTCATGTATCTTTTCTGACTATAATGGTATGAAACTAGAAATCAATTACAAGAAAAATTATGGAAAGAACACAAACACACAGAGGCTAAACAACATGCTACTAAACAATGAATGGGCCTACCAAGATCAATGAGGAAAAATAAACAGAAAAAAATGAAAATGAAAACACAATAGTCCAAAATCTTTTGATGCAGCAAAAGAAATTTGAAGACAAAAGTTTATGGCAATATAAGCCTACTTTCAACAAGAAAAATATGAAATAAACAACACCAATCTTATACCAGAAGGGCCTATAAAAGGAAGAACCCAAAGTGAATAGAAGGAATGGAATAATAAAGATTAGAGCAGAAATAAATGAAATAGAGATTAAACAATAGTAAAGATCAATGAAACAAAGATATGGCTCTTTGTAAAGATCAACAATATTAAAAAAAGAACTCAAATAAAATTAGAAATGAAAAGGAATAACACCACAGCAATACAAAAAAAAAATCATAGGTAAATATTATAAAAAATTATATGCCAAACTGGAAAACCTAAAAGTAGTAGACAAATATCTAGAAAAATATAACCTTCCAAAATGGAATCAGGAAGAAATAGAAAATTTGAATTACTAGCAATGAACTTGGATCAGTAATCAAAAACTCTCAACCAAAAATCAGGACAAGATGGATTCATGGGTGAATTCTACCAAACATTTAAAGAGTTAACAACTATTTTTCTGAAAGTGTTCAAAAGAAAAAGAAGAGAAAGAGGGGGGAAGGGGAGAAGGGGGATGGTAGAGAGTGTTGAAGAGGGGGGAGGAGGGAGAAGAGGGGCAGAAGGAGCGGGGAGGAGGAAGGAGAAAAGGAAAAACTTCCAAATTCATTCCATGATGCCAAAATTACTCTGATATCAAAACCAGAGAAAGACACTGGGAAAAAAAAAAGAAAACTACAGGCCAATATATATGATGAACATAGACATAACATCCTCAATAAAATATTAGCAAAACAAATTTGATAATACATTAAAAAATCATTCACCACAATAAATTGGAATTTATTCCAGGGATAAAAGTGTTCACTATTTGCAAATCAACCAGTATAATACATCACATTAACAAGAGGAAGGATAAAACCATATGATTATCTCAATAGATGCAAAAAAAAATAATTGACAAAGCACAACATCCACTCATGATAAAAATCCTCAACAAAGTTGGTCCAGGGAGAACATACTTCAACATAATAAAGAATATATATGAAAAACCCTCAGATAATATCATATTCAATGGAGAAAAAACAAAAGCTTTTTTTTCCTAAGAACAAGACAAGGATGTCCATCCACCACTTCTATTCAACATGGTACTGTAAGTCCTAGCTACAGTAATCAGACAAGAAAAATAAAAAGCATACAAATTTATAGGGAAGAAGTAAAACTTTCACCATTTGCAGATGACATGATGCTATATATAGAACACCCTAAAGACTCTACCAAAAAACTACTAAAACTGATAAATAATTTCAGTAAATTTGCAGGATATAAAATTAATGTACAGAAATCTGTTGCATTTCTATACGCTAATAACAAAGCATCAGAAAGAGAAATTAAGAAAAAAGTCCCATTTGCAATCACACTAAACAGGATTAAATACTTAGGAATAAACTTAACCAAGGAGAAAGACCTATACTTTGAAAGCTATAAAACATTGATGAAGAAAACTGAAGATGACACAAATAAATGGAAAGAACTCATAGAAGAATTAGTATTGTTAAAGTGTCCATAATACTCAAAGCCATCTATAGATTCAATACAATCCTTATCAAAATACCAATGGCATTTTTCACAGGACTAGAACAAATAATTTTTAAATTCAAATGGATCGACAAAAGACCCCAAACAGCCAAAGCAATCTTGAGGAAGAATAAAGCTGGAGGTATCACAATCCCAGATTTCAAGATATACTACAAAGCTGTGGTAACAAAACAGTATGGTACTGGTACAAAAATAGACACATGGATAAAGCAAAGAGAATAAAGCACCCAGAAATAAGCCCATTCTTATATGGTCAGTTAATCTACTACAAAGGACACAAGAGTATATAGTGGAAAAAAGTCTTCAATAAATGGTATTGGGAAAACTGGATAACTATATGCAACATTATGAAACTGGACCACTTATACTATACACAAAAATCAACTCAAATCAATTAAAAACCTAAATGTGAGACCTGAAACTATAAAACTCCTAGAAGAAAACATAGGCAATAATTTCCTTGACATCTGTTGTAGAAACACTTTTTTTAGATATGTCTCCTTAGACAACGGCACTGAAGCCAAAAAAAAACTTTTGAGACTACACCAAAATAAAATGCTTTTGCACAGCGAAGGAAACCATAGTCAATAAAACTGGGACACATGTGTGGCTCCGTGGGTTAAGCATTTGACTTTGCTCACACAGTTTGTGAGTTCGAGCCCCACATCAGGCTCTGTGCTGACAGCTTGGAGTCTGGAGCCTGCTTCAAATTCTGTGTTTCCCCTCTGTCTCTCTCTCAAGAACAAATAGACATTAAAAAAAACAAAAACAAAAACAAAAAGGAGCCTACTGAATGGGAGAAGATATTTGCAAATGCTATATCCAATGGGGGTTAATATCCAAAATATATAAATATCTTATACAATATAAAAAAAAAACTAAAACTAAAACAATATAATCCAAAAAATGGGCAAAGAACCTGAGTAGACATTTTCCAAAGAAGACATACAGATGGCCAACAGACATGTGAAAAGATGCTCAACATCAGTAATCATCAAAGAAATGCAAATCAAAACCATAATAATTATTACCTGACACCTATCAGAATGGCTAGAATCCAAAAGACAAGAAATAACAAGTGTTGGTGAGGATGTGGAGAAAAAAGAACACTTGTGCACTGTTGATGGAAATGAAAATTGCTGCAGCCATTCTGGAAAATAATATGGAGTTTTATCAAAAAATTAAAAATAGAAATACCATATGACCCAGTATTTCCACGACTGAGTATTTACCCAAGAAAAATAACAACACTAAAACTAGTGCATAAAAAGATGTATGCACTGCTATGTTTACTGCAGCATTATTTACAATAGCCAATATATGGAAGCAACCTAAGTGTCCATGGAAAAAATGAATGTATAAAGAAGGTGTGGTGTATGTACACACACACAATGATATATTACCCATGAAAAAGAATGAAATGTTTCCATTTGCAACAATATTGATCTAGAGGGTATAATGCGGAGTTAAATAAGTCAGACAAGAAAAACAAATACCATATGATTTCACTCAAATGGGGAATCTAAGAAACAAAAAAAAAAATGAACAAAGAGACAGTCTCTGAAATTCAGAGAATAGGTGGTTGCCAGAGGAGAGGTGAGCGGGGCAATGGATGAAATAGGTAAAGGGGATTTAGAGGCACAAACTTCCATTTATAAAATGAATATGTCACCGAGATGAAAAGTATAGCATAGGGCATATAGTCAGTGAGTTTATAACATTGTTTGGTCACAGATGGTGATTACACTCGTCATAGTAAGCACTGAATAATGTATAGAATTGTTGAATCATTATGTCGTACACCTGAAACTAATATAACACTATATGTTAATTATATTTCAGTAAAAGAATCTAGAATCTAGAAAAGCTAAGATTTGAACTCAAGGCTTGTGATGCTACAGACCTCATAGCTAACCACTATTCAATAGAACCTGTATTCTTGGTTTGTGCTAACAGGTGAAACACTATAGAAACTATCTTTATTCCACATTTAAAAAATAAATGGGCTTTTTGGTGTATAAAAAGGGAGGGCAGGAGAAGATGATATATAAACTCCTCAGCCCTGCTAATGTAGGCATGAGCTGTAGTTTGACCTTTTCTCGTGGGCATCCATTTCTTTTTCCTTCTGCCTTCCTGTCAGTCACTGATAAAGATAGGAAGAACTATTATTTGCACAAGACATATTTTTAAACATAACCTACATTGGCTGAGGGACTATTTGATCTCTTTGAGTAAGTCCGTTTTAGGCTCCCATTACCCCCTCTGCTTTTTCAACTTTCAGTGAACTTTATCTTTTTATAATCACTTTACTGGAATCAATGCAAAACAACAAAAGGTATTAATGAAGGATACTAGTAGAGACATAAGTTCAAGCTGAGTTTTATGGCATCTTGTTTCTAAAGAGAGAGATGTGGTAAATTTGAGGATCATGTGTTTGGTTTGTGTGTGTGTGTGTGTGTGTGTGTGTGTGTGCGTGTGTATGTATATATGTATGTGTGTGTATATATATATATATATATATATATGGTTTCAGTTTTGAAACTTCAGAAAACAATTTCTTTGCCAACACTTAAAAATAAATTATAAAATATGTATACTTTCACATTACAAATGGTTATATAAGTTAACTTACAAAAAACTAAAAACATAACTACCCGATAAAACGTACTTTTAATATTTTGTTGGGTTTTCTTTATCTTTTTTAGCTTTGTATCTGAATTATACACTGGTGATGTCTATAATATATACAATTTTGTATCTTTCTAAACATTATATCATGAATATACTATCATTTTTTCACTGCTGTCATTGATCCAGTAAAAAAAAACATATTTGGACTATAGCTTTGGACTATTTCCTGGGTAGTGAATTACTTGGGAAAAAATTCTGTACATTTTTAGGTTAATAATACACCACCATAATGTTTCTGCAAAGGTATTGCATAGTTTAGAATGCCAGCAGTAACATTAAGGAGTGCCATTTTTACAACATTCTTACCATTTGGTATATAAGATATTTTCAAAGTGTGCTTAATTTTTAAAAAGTAAAAAATGGTACCTCATCATATTCCCTTGTGCTTCCCATTTAGAATGAAGAAGGAGGTCCACAGGAAGGAATTCTGGAAGATATGCCTGTTGATCCTGACAATGAGGCATACGAAATGCCTTCTGAGGTAAAACTTTATATACATACAACTCTGAAAGTAAACTTCAGGAGTTCAAGTTGGGTCTTTCTAATAAGCAGTATCAAAAATCTGTCCCTCTCAGATTTTCGTTACATTTGTTTTTATTGAAAACTATTTACTCTCTAGAGGGATAAGTTGGCCAAATCCAGAATGTTTTGTGAAGACAACTTGAAAACTAGAAATGGTTTTTACATTTGTAAAGTATTGTTTAAAAACAAAAAGAAAAAGCTACAGAGACACTATGTTGTCCACACAAACTAATATTTGTACTTTCTTAACCTTTACAGAAAGTGTTTGCTGAACACTGCATTGGAAAATTATTTTATTAAATATGGTGTTTTTTTATTTAAATTTTAGTTAGTTGACATACAGTGCAATATTGGTTTCAGGCATAGAATTCAGTGATTCATCACTTATATGCGACACCCAGTGCTCATCACAACAAATGCCCTCCTTGATACCCATCACCTATCTAGCCCATCTCCACATCTCCACTTCATCAACCCTCAGTTCTCTATAATTAAGAGTCTCTTGTGGTTTGTTCCCCTCTCTTTTCTTTTTGGTCCTCCTCTTTCTAGAAGTTCATCTGGTTTGTATCTTAATTGCCACATATGAGTGAAATCATATGGTATTTGTCTTTCTCTGATTGACTTATTTTGCTTATCACAATACATTCTAACTCCATCCATGTAGTTGCAAATGGCAGGATTTCATTTTTTTGATGGCTAATATTCCATTGTGTATATATACCAAATCTTCTTTATCCATTCATCAGTCAATGGACATTTGAGCACTATCCATAGTTTGGCTATCATTGATAATGCTGCTGTAAACATTGGGGTGCATGTATCTCATTGAATCTGTAGTTTTGTATCCTTTGGGTAAATATCTAATAGCGCAATCAATGGATCCTAGAGTAGGTCTATTTTAGTTTTTTTGAGGAACCCCATATTTTTCTCCAGAGTGGATGCATCAGTTTGCATTCCTAACAACAGTGCAAGAGGGTTGCTCTTTCTCCACATCCTTGCCAACACCTGTTGTTTCTTGTGTGGTTAATTTTAACCATTCTGACAGGTGTGAGGTGGTATCTCATTGGGGTTTTGATTTGTATTTCCCTGATGATGCATGATGTTGAGCATCTTTTCATGTACCTGTTAGCCATCTGGATGTCTTCTTTGAAAAAGTGTCTATTCATGTCTTCCGCCCATTTTCTTAACTGGGTTATTTGTTTTTTGGGTATTGAGTTTGATAAGTTCTTTATAGATTTTGCATACTAATCCTTTATCTGATATGTCATTTGTAAATATCTTTTCCCATTCTATAGGCTGAGTTTTAGTTTTGTTGATTGTTTCCTTCACTGTGTAAAAGCTTTTTATCTTGATGAAGTCCCAATAGTTCATTTTTGCTTTTGTTTCCCTTGTTTTCAACAACATGTCTTCTTACTAAGAAGTGATTCTGGTTGAGGTCAAAAAGATTGCTGCCTCAGGGTACCTGGGTGGCTCCCTTGGTTAAGCATAGGACTTTGCCTCAGGTCATGATCTCATGGTTTGTGAGTTCCAGCCCAGCATTGGGCTCTGTGCTGAGAGCTTGGAGCCTGGAGCCTGCTTCAGATTCTGTGTCTCCCTCTCTGTCTCTCTGCCCATACCCCACTTGCACTCTGTCTCTGCCTGTCTCTCAAGAATGAATAAACGTTAAAAAAAAATAATTGCTGTCTCTGTTCTTCTCTAAGATTTTGATGGTTTCCTGTCTCACATTTAGATCTTTCAGCCATTTTGAATTTATTTTTGCGTATGGTGTAAGAAAGTGGTCCAGTTTCATTCTTAGGCATTTCGCTGTCCAGTTTTTCCAAATCCATTTGTTGAAGAGACTGTCTTTTTTTCCATTAGATACTTTTTCTTGCTTTGTTGAAGATTAGTTGACCATATAGTTATGGGTTCATTTCTGTGTTTTCTGTTTTGTTCCACTGATCCATGTGTCTGTTCTTGTGCCAGTAGCATACTGTCTTGATGACTACAGCTTTTAATATAGCTTGACATCCAGAATTGGGATGCCTCCAGTTTCATTTTTCTTTTTCAGGATTGCTTTAGCTATTCGAGATCTTTTGTGGTTCCATACAAATTTTATGACTGTTAGTTTTAGTTCTATGAAAAGTGTATATTTTGATACGGATTGCATTAAATGTTTAGATTGCTTAAGGTAGCATAGACATTTTAAAAATGCTTGTTCTTCTAATCAATGAGCATGGAATTCTTTTCCATTTCTTTGTCTCCCCTGCAGTTTCTTTTATAAGTGTTCTATAGTTTTCAGAGTACAAATCTTTCACCTCTTTAGTTACATTTATTCCTAGGTATCATATTGTTTTTCATGCATTGTAAATGGGATCAATTCCTTGATTTCTTTTTCTGCTGCTTTGTTATTAGTGTATAGAAATGCAACCAATTTCTGCATGTTGATTGTATATCCTGAAACTTTGCTGAATTCATCTATTACTTCTAGCAAACTTTTGTGTAGTCTTTTGAATTTTCCACATAGAGTATCATGTTGTCTGCAAATAATGAAAGTTTTACTTCTTCCTTGCTGATTTGGATGCCTTTCTTTCTTTTCTTTCTTTATTTTGTCTAATTGCTGAGGCTAAGACTTCCAGTGCTATGTTAAATAGTAATGGTGAGAGTGGACATCCTTGTCTTGGTTCTTACAGTAAGGGAGAGGCTCTCAGTTTTTCCCTATTAAGGATATTAGGTGTAGGTCTTTCATATATGGCCTTTATGATGTTGAGCTGTGTTCCATCTATCCCTACTTTATTGAAGGTTTTTACCAAGAATGGATGCTGAATTTTGTCAAATGTTTTTTCTGCATCTATTTACAGGATCATATGGTTCTTATCTTTTATTTTATTAATGTGGTGTATCACGTTGATTGATTTGTGAATATTTAACTAGCCCTGTAGTCTGGGAATCAATTGTAATCGATCATGGTGAATAATTCTTTTAATGTACTGATGAATTTGATTTTGCTAGTATTTTATTAAGAATTTTTGCATCCATGTTCATCTGGGATATTGGCCTGTAAGTCTCCTTTTTAGTGGGGTCTTTATCTGGTTTTGGAATCAAGGTGATACTGGCTTCATAGAATGAGTTTGGAAGCTTTCCATCCATTTTTATTTTTTGGAACAGTTTGAGGAGAATTGGTATTAACTCTTTTTTAAATGTTGGATAGAATTCCCCTGGGAAACCACTTGAGCCAGAACTCTTGTGTTGGGAGATTTTTTTTTTTTTCTTTTTTTTTTTTTACTATTGATCAATTTCTTTGCTGGTTATGAGTCTCTTCAAATTTTCAACTTCTTCCTGTTTCAGTTTTGGTAGTTTATGAATTTCTAGGAATTTGTCTATTTCTTCCAGATTGCCGGCATATAATTTTTCATAGTATTCTCTTATAATTGTTTGTGTTTCTGTGGTAATGGTTGTGATCTCTCCCCTTTCATTCACGGTTTTATCTATTTAGGTCCTTTCTCTTTTCTTTTTGATAAGTCTGTATAGGGGGTTATCAATATTGTCAATTCTTTCAGAGAATCAGCTCTTAGTTTCATTGATCTGTTCTTTTTGTTTGTTTGTTTCTATATCATTTATTTCTGCTGTAGTCTCTATTATTTGCCTTCCTTTGCTGGCTAGGCTTTATTTGCCTTTCCTCTTCTAGCTCCTTTAGTTATAAGATTAGGTTGTGTATTTGAGACCTTTCTTGCTTCTTGAGATAGACCTGAATTGCAATATACTTTCCTCTTAGGACTGTCTTTGCTGCATCACAAAGGTTTTGGACTGTTGTGTTTTCATTTTCATTTGCTTCCATGTATTTTTTAAAAATTTCTTCTTTAATTTCCTGATTAACCCATTCATTCTTCAATAGGATGTTCTTTAACCTCTGTGTACTTGAGTGCTTTCCAAATTTTTTTTTGTGGTTGACTTCAAGTTTCATAGCATTGTGATATGAAAATACGCATGCTTTAATTTTTATCTTTTTGTACTTGTTGAGGGCTGATTCATGACCAGTATGCAATCTATTCTGGAGAATGTCCCATGTGCACTCAAAAAGAATGTGTATTCTGCTGCTTTACGATGAAATATTCTGAATATATCTGTTAAGTCCATCCAGTCCTGTGTATCATTCAAAGCCATGTCTCCTTGTTGATTTTCTGCTTAAATGACCTGTCCATTGTTGTAAGTGGGGTGTTAAAGTCCCCTACTATTATTGTATGATTATCAGTGAGTTTCTTTATGGTGTTAATTGATTTATATATTTGGGTTTTCCAAGTTGGGGGCATTAATATTTACTGTTAGATCTTATTGTTGGATAGATCCCATAATTATGATATAATACCCTCTTCATCTCTTATTATAGTCTTTGTTTTAAAATCTAGTTTGTCTAATATAAGTATGGCTACTTCAGCTTTCCTTTGACCTCAGTTAGCATGATAGATGGTTCTCTATCCCCTCACTTTCAATCTGCAGGTATCCTTAGGTCTAAAATGAGTTTCTTATAGGCAGCAAATAGATGGATCTTGGTTTTTTAATCCATTCTGCTACCCTATATCTTTTGGCTGGGGTATTTAGTCCATTTACATTCAGAGTGATTATTGAAAGATATGAATTTAGTGCCATTGTGTTACCTGTAGGGTTTGTGTTTCTGGTAATGCTCTCTGGTCTTTTATAGTCTTTGTTTTGTCTTTTTTTTTTTTTTTTTCTTCACTCAAAGAGTCCCCCTTAAAATTTCTTGCAGAGCTTGTTTAGTGGGCATCAACTCCTTTAGTTTTTGTTTGTCTGGGAAACTCTTTATCTCTTTTCTTATTCTGAATGACAGCCTTCCTGGATAAAGACTTCGTGGTTGCATATTTTTGCCATTCAGCAAGTTGAATATATCCTGCCACTCCTTTCTGGCCTGCCAAGTTTCAGTGGACAGATCTGCTGAGAAACTGATCTGTCTTCCCTTGAAGGTTAAGGCCTTTTATTCCCTTGCTGCTTTCAGGATTCTTTCTTTGTGTATTTTGTGAATTTGACTATGATATACCTTGGCAATGGTAGCTTTTGTTAAGTTTAATGGAGTTCTCTGTGCTTCTTGGATTTTGATATCTGTGTCTTTCCCCAAATTAGGAAAGTTTTCAGCTATAATTTGTTTGAATAGACATTCTACCCCTTTTTCTCTCTCTTCAACTTCTGGGACTCCTCTCATACAAATGTTACTACATTTTAACAAGTCACTGAGTTCCCTAAGTCTGCCTTCATGATTCATGACATTTGTTTCCCTCTTCTTTTTAGCTTCATTATTTTCCATAATTTTATTTTCTATATCACTAATTTATACCTCTGCCTCATCTGTCCTTGCTGTCATGGCATCGATTTGGGTTTACATCTTGATTATAGTATTTTAATTTCAGTCTGACTAGATTTTAGTTCTTTTATCTCTGCAGAAAGGGATTCTCTGGTATCTTCTATGCTTTTTCAAGCCCAGGTAATATCTTTATCATCGTTTTAAATTCTAGGTCAGACATCTTACTTATATCTGTATTGATTAAATCAATAGGCCATGAGTTCTAATCCTGTTCTTTCTTTTGGGGTGAATTTCTCTGTCTCATCGTTTTGTCCAGAAAAGAAGAGAGAAATAAAAACAAAAACAGAAACAAAACATTCCCCAGAAACAAACAAAAAAACAACAAACCTAGATCCTGGGTTTATTTTTGTCTGCTTATTAAAGGAATCTAGATCCAAAAATAAAAAATATATATATGTAATATATGTGAAAATAAAAATAAAAAAGGAATTAAAAATAAGAGAGTAAATGAAAAAGTAATAATTAAAAAATAAAGAATCAAAATAAAGAGGAAACTAGATCCTATTTCCCCTAGAGCTGAAGCTTTGGTGCACTCTATGATTAGTAGACTTGGTGCAAGAGAGTCCATGCTGCTCTTCTGGGGGAGAGGCCTGTCGTACTGATTCTCAGGCTGACTTGTTTTCCTAGAAATGTGCCTCTAAGAGGCAGAAGGATAGGGCTCCAGCCTCCACTAGGTGGTGCTTGTTTTCTCCCTGAAGGCTTTCAGAGCTGATGGGTGGGATGAATATAGCAACATCCTACTCTCTAGCCTTGGAACTGAAAGATCAGTTCCCCACTCTTCAGGGAGCCCTCACAGAAGAGTATTCAATCACTCTTCTGGTGTTCCCAGTTTCTGTCAGAACCCTGTGTTCACTCTGCCTGTGTTCGAACTTTTTTATCTCAGGCACATAACTGAGTTTCAAAACTCCCAATTGTAAAGACTCCCATGGCACCTGCTCTGTTCCTCTGGGGGAGGGTCTTGCTGCATTTTTTGCAAGCCCATGCTAGGAAAGCAGTCACAAGACCCCATGGCAGTTCAGAGTTTATGTCAAAGAGCAGAAAGCTGGCACCCCTGCTTGATGCCCTCAGCCCAAGTCCCAGCTCCTATGCCTGGACACAGCTCAACACATTGGTGCCTCTCAGACCCATGGGATCCTCAGACCATGGGATCCATGGGATTCTCAGACCACACTGCCACTCCTTGGATTCTGCCCCAATTGGCCATGCGAGCACCTTTAAGCCATGCACATCCCCCACTGTGAGGGACTTCTAAAAGTTCAGATTTTGTACCCCACTGCTATAATACTTTTCAGTAGCCTCCGTAAGCAGGTTTCCTCCCAGCCGCCATACTCACAGCTTTGTCTCCCCCAAGTCAACACCTTGCATCTCCCACCTTCTGGAAGGTGGTTGCTTTTTTACTTGTAGACTTGCCATTTTTGTTCTTTCACACCTCTGATTGATTTCTTGGGTGTTATGAATGATTTGATAATTATCTAGCTGTGTTCAAAGGATAAGACAAGCTTCTGCCATCTTAACTCCCTTCAAAAACTTACTTTCTAAAATAAATCCCCAGATGGAACTTTGTATAAATCAACTGAATGCCTAAGGAAAGTAATTATTATTGCCATACATTTCCAGCAAGATATTTGCATAGTAAAATAAAAGTTGCCCACAAAAATTATAGAGTAAAAATATGATAAGTGCATGGTTTGCGACATTGATGTATTTCAATTTAGCATTTTAAACAGCTAATTTACCTATGTTAATTTGGAAATAAGTTTTTTTTTAAATAGAAAATGTATCACAAGGAAAATTGAAAAATACTTTTAGATTAATGAAGCTGACACAAGAAGAAATAGAAAATCTGAATAGACCAATAACAAAGTAAAGAGACTGAATTATTGTTAAGAAAATCTACTCACAGGGGCACCTGGTGGCTCAGTCAGTTGAACGACTGAATTTGGCTCAGGTCATGATCTGACGTCATGTCATGTTTGTGGGTTCAAGCCCCATGTCAGGCACTGTGCTGACAGCTCAGAGTCTGGAGCCTGCTTCAGATTCTGTGTCTCCTTCTTTCCATACCCCTCCCCTGCTTATGCTCTGTCTCTTTTTCTCTTTTAAAAATAAACATTAAAATATTTTTCTTTTAGAAAGGAAAAAGAAAATCTACCCCCCCCCCCACACACACACACACACAAAATCCCAGGACCATATAGCTTCACTGGTGAATTCTATCAAACATTTAATTAATAACTATTAATTATAATTAATACCAATTAATTTCTCTTCCAGAAAAAAAAGAGGAAGCGATACTCCTAAATTAATTCCATAAGGGCAATACTACACTGATGCCAAAACCAGACATCATAAGCAAAACACATGTAGTATTCATTAAAAATTAAGTTAAAACTAGTAGTAGTTAGGTTAGATATTGGCATTAGTAAAAGACATACTGATAATCCCATTTATAGAAATTGAAATTAACTTGGTTTTTTTGCTTAGATTTTTACCAATAATTTTGAGTCTTTTTAAGTTCAGCACAATGCTAAACACTATAGAAAATACAAGAAGGTTAATTGATAGTACCAGGACACAAGTAGTCCATCCTAATAAGTTTGATAAAAACAAATACAAATTTACTGTTTCATTTATTCATGATGATTCCTTTAACAGACATTGACTGTCTTCTATATATCAGGCATCAAAGAGGCAAAATATGCAAGATACACAAAAAAGTATAATATTTTACAGAATCTGTTTAGAGTCATCGGGAGTTTTATACAAGAGTTGGTGTTGATTGGTGTGGTAGGGGATGGGAGATAATGATGGCCAAAATGAAAGGAAGATATTCTAGAACAGGTAATATTGGAAGCAAGGCATGTCTGAGCATGCATAAGGATATGTTTGAGGAACAGTGAATAATTAAACAGGATTTCAGTTTAGGGAACAGAGAATTGTGACAGATTAAGACTGCAGAGATGAGTCAACGACAAATTGTAGAATACTAGAAGAACCTTCGCATTTAAGTTTGTACTGTATTCAGAAAGCAACTTGAGTTATTGAAGGTACATTTATTTGTTTTAAAGCAGGATCTTGATTCAAGTTATTCTTTAGGACGACTATTCTGACCACTTTAGTTAAGGCCTTTAATATTTTTATTGTGGATGTTATCTACATATTGTTTGGGGACAGGGGGATTTAGAATAGAAGTAATAACTGAAGCCAAGGATGAAGAAAAGATTTTCAAAACATCACTTGCCTTAATGTCTTTGTCTCCCTTTAAGAATTAGAACATTTTAGCCCTGGAAGAGGATTTTAGGCCACTTGATTTGGCTCTCATAACTTACAGTTGAGGAAACTGGGAGCAAGATAGACCACCTAACTTGTTCTACACGATTAGAACATATGATTATTGGGGCGCCTGGGTGGCTCAGTTGGTTGAGCATCTGACTTTGGCCCAGGTCATGATCCCACAGGTTGCGGGTTTGAGCCCTGCATCGGGCTCTGTGCTGACAGCTCAGAGCCTAGAGCCTGCTTCGGATTCCTTCTCGCTCTGCCTTCCCCCCCCTCACACTTTGTCTGTGTCTCTCTCAAAAATAAATAAGCATTACAAAAAAAAGACCATATGATTGTTAAATGGCATCTGGATACCCTAACTCTGAGCAGCAAAATTCATTTTTATATTTGACAGGAAGACAAAACTGTTACAGAATAAGATCATATTGTGTATAACTGAATAGTTGCAGAACCTTTATTCAAGGTGGTGATCCATGTCCTATCTCATTCACCCTAAATCCTTGATTCCTGATGACTAATATTAACACTGCATGTTTTCTTTTCGGTTTTCTTCATATTAGGAAGGGTATCAAGACTATGAACCCGAAGCATAAGAAATACTTTTACTCGCAGTTTCTTGAGATCTACTGAGAGATGTTCCATCCTGTACAAGTACTCAGTCCCAACGTGCCCAGTCATGACATTTTTCTCAAAGTTTTTACAGTGTATTTTAAACTCTTCCATCAGCAGTGATTGAAATTATCTGTACCTGCCCTTACTCAGCATTTCAGTGCTTCCTTCTCACTGAAGTGAATATATGGTAGCAGGGTCTTTGTGTGCTGTGTGGATATTGTGGCTTCAAATCTAAAAGTTAAATTAAAACACCTAAGTGACTACCACTTATTTCTAAATCTTCACTATTTTTTTGTTGCTGTTCTTGAGAAGTTGTGATTTATTATCATATATTATAAGATTTCTAGGTGTCTTTTAATGATTCTGTCTAAAAATAATGATGTATTGTGAAATTTGTTAATATATACAATACTTAAAAATATGTGAGCATGAAACTATGCACCTATAAATATTAACTATAAAATTTTACTGTTTTGTGATGTGTTTTATTAACTTGTGTTTATATATAAATGGTGAAAATTAAAATGTCTCATTATAAAGATCTTATTTTTAATCCCATCTCATTTTAAATAATAAAATCATGCTTATAACAATGTGAACTGAGAACTCCCACAATTAAAGTTCTTGACAGCCATTTGAAGGAGAAGGAATTTTGGAAGAGTTAAGCAGACAAGATGGAACATTAACCCTTTACTCTGGGAATTTACTGAAGCAACACTACCCAAAGTATGTTCTGATGTGCAGTGGTGTCTTGAGAAGCTATACAGAAAAAATGGGTTCCACCGAACAGTGATTTTAAGAAATAATTTTGACTGTCTGCTTCAGATATTAATAAAACATATTAGTACATTAAGGCTCTGAGAGAATCTGGTTAACTTTGTTTAACCCAGCATTTTATTTTTATTATTTCTAAAATCAAACCTTCCTATCACTCACCCTAGGAAATGCCTTTAAACATTTCTGGGAACTACCAGACCATTACCTTAAGAAATGTCCATTTAAGTGGATAACTTCCTAGAAATGATATCTTTTAAAACTAAATCAGGAAGAAATAGAAAATTTGAAAAAAAAAAGATTACTAGCAATGAAATTGAATTAATAATCAAAGAACTCCCAACAAACAAAAGTATGGGACCAGATAGCATCACAGGGAAATTCTACCAAATATTTAACGAAAAGCTAACAGCTGTTCTTCTCAAAGTATTCCAAAAAATAGAAGAGAAAGGAAATCTTCTCAGATCATTCTGGAAGGCCATCACTACTCATTTCTCAATTTACAGTTGTACAAAAAGAATAAAGTACCTAGAAATAAATTTAACTGAAGAGATGAAAGACTGTAATCGGAAAACGTTAAGTCACTGGAGGAAAAAAATTAAACACTATACAAATAAAATTAAACACTATACAAATAAATGGAAATATATTGTGCTCATGAATTGAAAGAATTAATATTTTTAAAATTTCCATACCACCCAAAGCCATCTACAGATTTAATTCCTATCAAAATGCCAATGGCATTTTTCGCAGAACTAGAACAAAGAATCCTAAAATGTTTATGGAACACAAATGATCCTTAATAGCCAAAGCAATCCTGAGAAATAAGAAGAATGCTGAAGGTATAATGCTCCCTGACTTCAAGCCACATTACAAAACTATAATAATAACAGTGATATGATATGGCACAAAAACAGACCAGTGGACTAGAATAGAGAGCCCAGAAATAAACGTATGATTATATGGTCAATCAACCTAAGAGAAAGGAGGCAAAAATATACAATGGGGAAAAGACTGTCTCTTTACTAAATAGTGTCAAGAAAACTAGACCACTATCTTAAACATATACAAAGAGAAATTCAAAATGAACTAAAGACTTAATGTAAGACCTGAAACCATGAAAGTTCTAGAAGTAAACGTAGGTGGTAACTTCCCTGACACTGATCTTAGCAATATATTTTTGGGTCACTTTCCTCACACAAGGGCAAGAAAAGCAAAAATAAACTATTGGGACTATACAAAAATACAAAGCTTTTGCACAGTGAAGGAAACCATCAACAAAATAAAAAGGCAGCCTAGTGAATGGGAGAAGATACTTGCAAATGATATATCTGATAAAGGGCTAATACCCAAAATATATAAAAAACTTCTTCAAAAAAAAAAAAAAAAAAAAAAAAAAAAAAAAAGTCCAATAAGAAAATGGGCAGAGTACCTGAATAAAATTTTCCGAAGAAGACATACAGATGGCCAATAGACAAATGAAAAGATGTTCAACATCACTCATCATCAAGGAAATGTAAATCAAAAGCACAATGAGATATTACCTGACTCCTGTCAATGGTTAACAATAAAAAAGACAAGAAATAAGTGTTGGCAAGGATGTTGAGAAAAATGAACACTTGTGCACTATTGGTGGGAATGAAAATTAGTACAGCCAGTCTGGAAAACAGTATAGAGTTTCCTCACAAAATTAAAAATGGAAGTACGATATGACTTAGTAATTCCACTACTGGGTATTTACCCAAAGGGGGGGGGGGGAAGAAAACCTCCAATTCAAAAAGATATACGCACTTGTATGTTTATTATAGCATTATTTACAACGTCCAAGATATGCAAGCTTTCCAAGTCTCCTTTGATAGATGAATAGATAAGATGTGGTATATGGGATATTAGTTATAAAAAATGAGATCTTTTTGTGTCAACACTGATGGACCTAGAGGGTGTTATGCTAAGTGAAATAAGTCAGAGAAAGACAAATATGATCTGATTTTACTTATATGTGGGATCTAAAAAACAAAACAAATGAAGAAACAACAACAAAAACAAAAACCAGGCTCTTAAATACAGAAAACAAACTGGTGGTTGCCTGAGGGGAGGTGGGTAAGAGAATGGGTGAAGTAGGTAAAGAAGATTATGAGGTACAAACTTACAGTTACAAGACGAGTCATGCAGATTAAAAGTACAGCATAAGAGATATAATTAATGAGAAAAATATTGATTCTCTAGGTGTATAAAAATCTTATGACTTTTGAATTCTGCTACATATATGAGTCTCAGGATACTTTTTTAAGCAAAGGTTTTCTATTTAGGAAAGATTCATTAACTCCCTAGGGGTGCCGATAGTAAATTTGACTATGAAAACCCTATATGAATTAGTTGAAAAACTATTTGGTTTACCTTTTTAGTTATTCAGGAGAAAAATAGCAGTTACTTTTTAAAGTCACCAGTACAAAGTATATTTTTAAGTAAGAAGATTCTAGAGGTGCTAGGCAGTTTTTATGTGATTGTGAGTAATTTGATGTATATTGGGCATTGGCAAGGAAAGAGAAAGGAATGACTGTAATGACTCTAAGCATGATCACCATAGAAACTTCCATTTTTGCCTAATTGGAAAGGGACCTCTGTGAGTGTTAAACCGCCTATGTGGTCTTAAATTGGAAAGAAGTGATGTCTCATGTTTGATTTCAACACATTAATGAGTATTTTTAATTAGGAGAACAACATGAAAAATTAAAATATCTTTGTTCAAAAAGCATTCTAGTACTAATATACACCAGTGGTGGTTATCTTGTACCAAGCACTTAAGCAAAAAGTTGTATAAGACACACAAGCCTTTTCAGAAAACTTATCTCCTAGCCACTGCTGAGGCATCCATCTGAGAAGTAGTCTGAACGTTAGACTGGTTCTAGGTTTATTTTGCAGATACCATTCCCTCAAGTTTGAGTTATTCAGCCTTATATGACTCTATGGGGACTTTAACAAAACAAGTCAGGGTGGGCTTTGGCACCCAAATGACAACATAACAATCTAATATATGGTTTGGCCTTAAAAGTTAGATTGTTATCAAAATCTCCCCCTTAGTATGAGATGCAAAATATGTTTTCTCATCTTTCTGGCTCATGGTGTAGGCAACTATTGGATTAAACACACACATATCTCAAGGACAACCATCAATTTTCAGAGATAGTGCTGTCTACATCTGTACTGAGGAAGAAAAGCACACTTTTCTAACAGCAAACTCTAAAGACTTCTCTGTCCATTGTACTGACATTACTCTGTTTTATCCAGGATGAGTCATCTCACTGTATTCTTTGTCTTGGGCAGGAGGGCAATGGGGGTGGCATTTCCCTGTGAGCTCTGCCCTGGCATTGGAAGAGGAAATTTTTTTTTTATTACTGTGTCAAATATAAATTTAAGTCATTTATCAATATTAGCTCATTTAATTCTCAAAACAACCCTAAGAAGTTCCATTATTATCCTCATTTTCTACATGAGCAAATTGAGGTTCCTGCAGGCTAAGTAACTTTCTCATAGCCACATGGCTAATAAGTCACAAAGCCAGGAATCCCAGTTATTATAGGGCCAGAGTCTGTGTTCTCAGCCCCTAGCCCACATTGTCTCTGAGAGTAAGAACATACAGCTGTGTGAGAGAACCCTCTAGAAGTTTAGGGACTGGGGTAGTGGCCTTGCTTTTCTACATATAATTATTAGAATATTCCTATTTTTCTTCAGATGTCTATGTCCAGAATAAGTGATACTCATATATATATATATATATATATATATATATATGAATGTATATGGAGATATACTTCTAAGAGAAAGCAGTGAGACCCTGATTTCCCTGATTGACATTTCCTTGTAATTAAGTGTGCATATCCTGACGATAGAACTAAGTTATTTATTTTTAGTAGAAAATAAAAATGTTAATATAGTAAAAAGCAGTCCTCAGTAAGGTACACTTTGTCATTTTTTCTGTTGAATCACAGGCCCTTACTTTCTGTCAAATGGCGTACACATATGCCCCACACAAAGTATACATATATATCATATAAGTAGTATTTTCAATGATACGTACTTAGGAATATAATGCCTGAATTTATAAATAAACTAGAAAGGGCAAGCATTAAGAATTTGTATTTTTAAATGTGGACACCTTAACATTTCATAATACTTTGAGTTTCTAGGTATATTTTTTGATACAGTAATATTGCATTTAATATTTGAGTAAGCCTAGATTTACATAATCCAAAAGGAATAGAATAGATGTAATGCAAACTATTTCAAAATATAATATTAGTTCTGATGTTTCTTGTATAATTATCTAAGATTTCCTTTAATGTTTCATTGTTGCTACAACACTATCTTTGATTATTTTAAGTCCAATAGCACAGATGGTGTATTGGAAGTAGTTAAAAAAATGTTTCTTCAAAAAGTGGGAGTTTGAGCCTCTAATAAGTTTTGCTGATATAATATACTTCTCAAGTCAGGTGGGATTGCATAGGAGATTTCCAAAGTTGTCCTGCAACTAGAAGTTAATATACTGGGATTGCTTCTCTTATGAACCCTATGAAAATTTATCCTCAATTTCCATTAAAGGTCAATGACCAGAAATTCCCACTGTTTCCATGGCAACACAGCAAGATATGGTGCCTTGGAAATGTGCTGCATTTTAATTAGGTTCCTCTAGGGCTTCCTAACTGCCTTTTGTAGGTAAACTAAATACCAGGTTGCCCTATATCTTGCAGTGAGATGAAAGCTAACCCATGTCTGCAAATGTCAAAGCTAAGCTTGGCTCCAGTAAAGTCAGATCTAAACAAATAATAGTAGCAAGTCTATGTGTTTACCTTAGAAAAGAATATAATACTTTTTACCTAGAATAGTCGAGGATGTTTGCTTAATTAAGCTGGCAGGAGTAGTAGGAAGAATATTGGACTTAAAACCATTCTAGGCAGGCTGACTTTCAGTTATGTCACTTCCTACCTTTTCTACTTTGAGCAACTTACTTAATCTCGCAGTGCCTCTATCTCCTTGTCTGTAAAAAACATAATACTGCCTCAGAGCATTGTCATATGGATTAAATGAGTTAATATAAGTAGAATACTTAGAAATATGCCTAGACCAAGATCAATGACCTAGTGATGCTATTAGGAGTAGTAATACCAGTAGTATGGTAGCAGTAGTAGGGTATAGAAATAAGAAATATTTAAAATATTCAGATATAGTCAGTAAGAAATATTTAGCCAAAGTAATAGCCAAAGTAATCTCAAGAAAGAAGAACAAAGCTGGAGGCATCACACTTCCTGATTTCAAATTGTATTACAAAACGATAGCAATCCAATCAGTATGATATTGCATTAAAACAACATAGATCAGCGGAACAGAATAGAGACCCCAGAAATAAACCCATGCCTGCATATGGTCAACTAATTTGCAATAAAGGGGTCAAGAAAATAAACTGGGGAAAGGACAGCTTTTTCAACAGCTACATGCAAAAGAATGAAACTGGACCAATACCTTACACTATACATAAAAATGAACTCAAAATATATTAAAGACTTAAGTGTAAGACTGGAAACCATAAGACTTCTAGAAGGAAACATATGCTATATGCTGTTTGACATCAGTCTTGACAATGATTTTTTTGGATCTGACACCAAAAGCAAAGGTAACATATGCAAAAATAAACAAGTGGGACTGCATAAAACTAAAACGTTTCTGTACAGCAAAGGAAACCATTAACAAAATGAAAAGGCAACCTAATGAATGGGAGAAAACATTTGCAAATCCTGTATCTGATAAAGGGTTAATATCCAAAATATATAAAGAACTCACACAATTCAAAAACAATATGATTTAAAACTGGGCAGAGGATCTGAATAGACATTTTTATAAAGAAGACATACAGATGGCCAACAGCTACATGAAAAAAGTGTTCCACATCACTAATTATCAGGGAAATCAGCCACAATGAGATATCACCTCACACCCGTGACAATGGCTATTATCAAAAATACAAGAGATAACAAACATTGGAGAAGATGGGGAGAAACGAAAATCCTTGTGCACCATTGGGGGGATGTAAATTGGTGTGGTCACTATGGAAAATAATGTGACGTTTCCTCAAAAAATTAAAAATAGAACTACCATATGATCCAGCAATTCCACTTCTAAGTATTTATCTGAAGGAATTAAAAACACTACCTTAAAAAGATATAAGCATCCCATGTTCATTGCAAGATTATTTACAATAGCCAAGGTATGGAAGCAACCTACATGTCCATGAATGGATGAATGGATACAGAAAATGTGGTGTGATATGTATATATAGTGGAATATTATTCAGCCACAAAAAAGAAGTAAATCTTGCCATTTGAGATAACTGGGTGTTATGCTAAGTGAAATAAGACAGATAAAGATAAATATTCTATGATCTCATTTAAACATAGAATCTAAAATAGTGGAATTTATAGATGCAGAAAATAGGAGGGGGAGGGTATAAAGGTGGAAAAGGTAGTCAAAAAATATAAACTTCCAGCTATAAAATGAGTAAGTCATGAATAAGGATGTAATATACACTATGGTGACTATAGTGAATAATATATATTTGAAAAATACGAAAAGAGTAGATCTTAAAAGTTTTCATCACAAGAAATAAAATCTGTAACTGTGTGTGGTAATGGATATTAACTAGGTCTGTTGTAATCATTTTGCAATATATGCAAATATTAAATCATTATGTTGTACCCCTGAAACTAATGTTATGTGTTAATTATATCCCACAAATAAATTTATATTTGTATTAATCAAGATTAGGATGATGTAGAAACACTTAGGAGACTTGAACAGAGGCTATTTACTAATAGCTACGGGAGCATTTTAATGGTCTAATAACCAGTATGGATACTAGTAGACTAATAACTAGCACCAAAATACATCAGACAATTAAGAGGTAAATATGCACCAAAACCATAAATACTAGCTTTACAGAACACATCTATCTTTAGATTCAGCTATACTCACCAAGCCACAGTATCTTCGTATTGAAGTGATATTTTTTGCTGTTCATATTTATACAATATGTTCACTGATTTTGGTTCTGATCACCAGAAAAAAGAAGCATATATAAAATTAAAACACACTGGTCCAAAACAGGTTATCATCAACCACAAGGGGAAAAAAGGCAATTAAATCCCCATCCATTTCCCAAAGCTCATCCATTCCCTAATATCTTTCCCCAAACACCTGCCATTTGGTAGGCTCATCTTGGGCCGCAAAGAGGCAACATTTTACCTGACAACTTCTGCATTACACTAGAAGCAACAGAAATACCAGCAATCAAATGGTTCCAGGAAAAGTATTGTTTCTCTTTATGTCTTTAGTGAGTCCCTGGATATCATTGCTGCAAAAGAGCAAGTGAGCTGGTAAAATATTGTCAGATCATCCTCTGTAGCAAATACTAAACGTCAATCAGTAGGACCATGCACGCTTGTCCTTTTACCCTCGGGACTGTTTGGCACAGACTAGGAAACTAAATTATAGTAGCAGAAAATTATTATTCAGTACTGTATTTCCCAACAAAAATCAACCCTTGTGGTAAAAATAACCGAAGACTAAATCCAGACAGATGAGCATCTAGAACATATTATTTGTGATGTGAGACCTCCCCCTAATCTCTATGGAAATGGTTAAGACAAGTTTTGAGAGGCTGCCAAACATTTGTAATTCAGCAGGACCGACTCCTGCTGTTGAAGATGAAGTGCCATGTTGAATGATGAGAAGTCTGGCAAGTTGTTTTGGCAAACGTCCCCAGCAATAAGCCATGGGTACCCTTGGTGGCTTATACCAAACTTTTAGCTAGGACATTTGCCTGAAAATTATGAGCAACAGTGTAAAACTGAGATAAAGACCTTTTTCATAAATTTTAAAATCTCATCTGAACCAGAAGAAAATACCTGATTTAAAGCAATTGTAAATTATGTATTGTTAATAACTGATTCTGAGCTCTAATTATCACAGCAATGTTTAGATATGAAATGCAGTGGATACTCATTGCCATTCTAATAAGAAGTTTGGCACAACTCAAAGTTATGTCCAAGAACAGCTCTGGAAATCAATATTAAGGAGTTTTGATCTGGCTGTTTTGTTACCGCCCATGGGGAGGATAGACATTCTAATGCTACACTCTGTTGGCTTTTCACTATCAGCCTGAGTTCCAGGCCATTAGACATAGCTTTCAGTCATCGTTTTCATGCCAACAATTCCTGGATGCACTAGAAGTAGTTCGTTCAAAGTAATTCTTTCTGGAATAAAAAGGATTTTCACATAATAGACACCTTTTTATAGATGATAACTCATATTGACAGTTTGTAATTGACTTGAATTCCTCGAGCTGTTTCTTTACTGACAACCTTTCCCATTCTTACTCCCACATAACACCCATCACCAGTTTAATGCAGACCAATCTATAATGTTGCATATTTAACTGTGGAATACATTCAATATGAAGGTGTTGATGTTGTAATCTTTAACACTTAATATCTGTATAATGTTTCTGACTCTGAATGCATTTATCATTTATATCAAATATACCTTCAACAAAGTCAGACAAGAATTACAACAAACAAACAAATCACCAAACCAATGAACAAAAAACCCATCACAGTGAATTGTAAAATAAGGCTGTAAAAATTTTTTAAGTGACAAATTTTTTATAGAGAGTTGATAAATAAATCTACTGAGAATATGGTGTGGAATAATATATTTAAGCCCTACACTGACATCTAAGTTTGTTGGTAGCACTATCTGAATGGGAAACACAAAGACTGTATAATTTTCAGTGTCTGAAGAAGGAAGATATTTTGTTGATGGAGGTGGTTAGTATCGTTATTTTGCAGAGGAATATAAAAGTCCTTTTAATTTTTCCTGTTTTTATATCCAGTAGAAATTTATCCCCAAACAACTATTTTAAAAACAAAACACAGCAAATGGAACCCTTCAAAATCATAACTCCTGGTAGTCAGAGACATACTTATAACCAGAATCATTGCTGAAGAAGAAATAGTGAAAGTCCTAGGCCATCCTAAGGATGGGTGGCTGGGAAAATTATACTGTCCTCCTCTTCAAAGCAGGCCCACATTATGGGCAGAACAGACAGGGACAGATGTTTCAGTTTATCATCTCTTCTAGGTTTCTAAAAGCAGTGAGCCAAAGTCCCAAGCACTGCCTACTCAGTGACAGAATTAAAAGCATTACTTTTCCTCGAGGAGAAGGCCCTGTGAGGTGATCCATACAAATTAGGAAGGCATCTCATGATATTCAGGTATAACAGGCTCAGATACTTGTAGTATAGGACATTATTGGGAGGAACAACATTGTGAAATTTACTCATGTACAGAAAGAAGGAAATGCTGGGAAGAAGTCTAGATAGAGAGGCAATAGGGAGATAACTACACAACAAATGACAAGAAGCCAGGAACATGCATGTGAGATACAATACTAAGAATATGGGAACAAGAACTGTTTGTCCGGACAGCAAAAGGAAAGTCTGACAGCAGGCAGCTGCATTCCGTCCACCCCAAGCCAGGAATCTAGCAGTAGAATTCCAGAGCTTTCGGTACATTGGCAATATTAGGGTCAGGCTACAGACCAAAAGACGAGGGTTTTGAATAGATTAACAAAAAGTTCTACTTAAAGTGCCTTATCAGCCTAGATAGCCCAAAATGTCAGCCTTGACTGAGAGGTACTTGGCAAAATACTAAGCAAAGTTCTTACCATGGTTTCGATACTCAGAAAAATTAAAAAATTTTAAGAATTAGTGTTGAGAATCTTATGTAGAAGCAAATGATGTCATATATATCTTAGGCTGAGGTAAAGCAGAAGTATGAAAAATGTCATTTTCCCATGTATTTGGGCCTACAATCTCTATGATACAACGCATATTTTAGTTCATTTTTTGTTTTGTTTTCTTGCAGGGAAGAATCAAAGCCCCCAACATATAAATTCCAAGGAACAGATTAATTGGCATTGTGCTTTCTGAAAATCCTCAAAGTACACATTTGAAAAAGTTTAAATTCCTGGCTAGAACCTTGACGGCATTTGTGTTTCCTGTGGTTGTCTAGTTAGTTTCCTTTTTGGTGGATGCCTTCATCTTGTTAAGTTCATACAGGAGTTGTGATTAGGTTTATTGTAGTGAAATTCCCCCACACGACAGCAAAGAGAAAGAACTGTTCAAAAACAGTCTAGATTGTTAAAAGGTACAAAAAACAAGGAGTGAGACCAGCTCAAGATTTAGAATCCAATGCAGATGTAGGAAGAAAAATCAATCTCCATAGCTCTGAACGTCAGTCTATCAATGAGGGCTGACAGCTTTCTCGGAAGATTAATTCTACCTTTCCTCCCCCATTAGCTCCTCCCAGTGGTAGAGAAGCCCTGCCCACCATGACCACAAAGCTATGGGCTAAGGCTCAGAAAACTATCTAATTTTGTAATTGTCCAATTCCTTTATTTTATATAAAGAAGCAAACACCCAAGATTGCATGGTCTTGCCATTTTGGACAGAATTAAACTTTCAACCAATAAAATATTGCAGTGAAAGCTAATAAAGGTGAATTCTACCCTAATTCATAACAATACTCTAAAACATAATTCCTAGAAGGCATAAAAATATTAACACTAAAAATCCTCCAACATACACTGGAAGCATAATAATGCTCCCATATGGTGATAATTATTCGTACAACAGATTCCGGATTTACTATTTCCTGGTCCTTGGAGCCACTGTATCCATTCCTACCCCCATACTTTCCTTATTGCTTAAGAGGAAAAAATGTAATCCTTAAGTAATTTCTTTAAAAAGTATAGTAAATTTGGGGCGCCTGGGTGGCTCAGTCGGTTAAGCAGCCGACTTCCGCTCAGGTCATGATGTCGCCATCCGTGTGTTCGAGCCCCGCGTCGGGATCTGTGCTGACAGCTCAGAGTCTGGAGCCTATTTCAGAATCTGTGTCTCCCTCTCTCTGACCCTCCCCCGTTCATGCTCTGTCTCTCTCTGTCTGAAAAATAAATAAACGTTAAAAAAAAAAAGTATAGTAAATTTACATACAAATGTACAAGAAAATAAACAAATTTTTATGTCTGAATTTTAAACACAAAAATGAGAACTAAATATATACGTAAAGAATGACCCATATACTCATACAAATGTAATCTTATCAGGTTCTTTGCTGAACATAGTCTCAGGCCCTTATAGTCCAGTTCCAGGTTGAATCTTGCACACAGTAAATATCTGAATGAATGAATCAAGCTATTAGATGTTATTCCTAAACATAAAATATCTTGTCCTGGATATATTAAGATTGAGATAGAAAGAAACTCTTTTGTACATTCACTAAATGTGAAAACATGATTAAAATTTGTTATTTCATTCAGGTGTAAAATTAATATAAGTATGGCATGGATAAACTTTCAAGTGCCTACCATCAAGTAGAGTGACATTTACTTTTGAAATGCTACTTCTCTGTCCTTTAAACCATGACCAAGTTACCTTGATCCTTTAAATAAAGGGACTTTAGGTCACTGGAAAAAAAAAAAAAAAAGGTAAGTGCTTATCTTTAGGAAAAGAAAAACTCAGTCATTTCAGGACATCATCAGCTTAAAAGGAGGCAGCACTTTTTTGGGACTATGTTTGACATTTTCCACATATTTCAAGAAGGTCTTAGTGATCTAAAATTGTAGCAGATGGAATAGCAGCAGGTGTGAACTCAGCAAATATACAAGAGATAAGATTCTAAACTAGGCCAGTCACTTAAGGCCTTTGACAATTGAGGACTAGAAAAGATATCAAAGGATATCAAAGACAGTGGATAGACTAGAAAATATATCAAATAGTGTGTGTATGTGTGTGTAATGCATTAAAATTTATAATTTTTTTTATGACATGCCATGGATCTAGATCCTAGTACAGAGACAATAAGCATGGGAAAACAGAGGTAAGAGATACCAAAGTAAAAAGAGGAAACTTATTCCTAACTACTATGTAAACTAACTCAATTACTGTACTTTTAACCTTAGGCAAATGCTTCTCTAAAGGCAAATTCTTATTTATTTTGAAAAGTTCATCCCAAATACTTGTTCTATCAATTATTTTGAAACTGTCCAAAAAAATGAAAACATATTGACTATTTTTAAATCAGAATCTTTGGGTTCAAGTCTTACCTCTACCACATTCTAGCTATGACATCCTAGGAAACATCTTAGTCCCTCTGAAAATAACATGTAAATTGGAAATAATGGAACTCACATACTTTGTTGTAAAGATTAAATAAAATCTACTATAATTAATTACTCTTAACATCTAGTATTTCTTCATTTCCATTTTCTCATCTTCAGTGTTATGAGTCAAAATTTTAAAAGATGGAATATAATTAAAATGTTGTAGATATTATTCAAATAAATATGAATTACAAATAAATATATCTGTTTGGGTTTAATGTGTAGTAATTCCTTACATTACTATGGTGAACATTATAAAGAGGGGGAAAAACACTTTGAACAATAAGAGCTTAGGGCAAAAGAAACAGAAAGAAAAATGTTTTACATACATTCCAACTTTGTTATCAGTGTAAAATTACTTTTCTATACATTATGTTGGAGAGAACTGGGTAATTTCCAAAAAGCCTTTTGATTCAGTAAGAAACACATAAACAAAGAAACTTAAATTAAATTGCAAAGTAAAATCTTATTGTTTACTTACATCATCCTAACTTATGTAGAGGAAAAAGAAAAATGACAGAAAACTATAAATACTCCATCCTTAGACATACATTTGAAATAGACTGCACACTACCCAAATATAGCCTGCATTTTGTACTTTTGGCTGTAATAGAGCACAGAAATGTTTTACAAGCTGTTAAACTGACTAAATATTATGCTTGTGAGTATCAGTAATATAAATTCAGTAAGGAAATTCTAATATATCTTTAAACTTTATCCACTAAAGAAATACATTTAAAATTTTGTATTCTAAATACTGTATTTCAGAATATATACAAGGGGTGTGGAAATAATGCTTGGCTTTCTTGTTCTTGGTTCTCTGATAAATGCCTCTATCTTTCCACTTGCAGGTGATTCATAAGGGCAGTGACAAGGGCAAAGGCACACATTATATTACGTAAAGGGCAGGAGTAAAACTGCAAAACTTCAGTTATCAAGAGCTGACTAATCTTCATAGTAGCAGTTCCAAAAGGGAGGTTTAATTTGTGAGTGAACCAAGAGGTTCAAGTACCAATGGTAGGTTTTAACAATCACCGTTAAATATATGCCAACATTTGAATTTTATATAAAATTTAATATACACATATATGTGTAGCTTTTTCTGGATAAAAATATTTATGACCGTCTACTTCTAAAGTGGATGTGACTCAGGAGAGGTTAAGAAATTAAATAAGGATGCCTGGGTAGCTCATTCTGTTGAGTGTCTGATGCTTGATTTTGGCTCAGGTCATGATCTCACAGTTGTGAGGTTGAGTCCTGTGTTGAGCTCCATGCTGGGCATGAAGTCTGCTTAAGATTCTCTATCTCCTCTCCCTCAGCACCTCCCCACTCAAAACAAACAAACAAAAATAATAAAAGTGCACTTCCTGCCCAAATATTCAGTGATAGATAATCAAGGAAAAATTTTATAATAAATTCAAATCAACCAAGTTTTAGTGAGAAAGATAGCAACTGTGCCTTTGACATCATGCTATTTTCCAACAACCAAATAACCATAGTTTTGCACAACTGGGTAAGCTGACTGCTAGGTCCCAATTGATGAGTAATTCTTTGCATATTCTTTAATTATCTGGGCAAATGACCTTTGAAAAGTATATTGCCTGGCTCTGTCATCACTGGATCCTTACTTCTTCCTCCCTAACTGGTCACTAGGTGAACAGGAAAAACAACAACAACAAAAATCCAACACATCAGAAGAGCTAAAGACAGTGCAGAAAAAAACAAAAGAAACAAACAAACAAAAATACCTTTTTATCAGCAAGCTGCACATGTTAGAGTCATTGGGGAAATTTAAAATGTGATAAGTATAGCCAAGAGCTATATTTTTTGCTACAGAATTACCAGAATTTGAAGTTTAGTCCATTGGAAACCTATGTCAAAAACAAACCAAACCGAAAAGAAAAACTCTGCTAATTAAACTTAAAGAGGAGTGGATCTACATTGTCATACTTCCTAAGACTCAAACATTCTGTGTAACTGCTTCTAGTGTTACAAAGACCTATAGGACTGATGTCCCTTGTGAATGAGTCGGAAACACATTTTACTTCTACAAGAATCACAGCTGTAACCTAAAGAAAGAAAGAGTGCAGATCATCCTTTTTTCCTACCTATTTTTATGAGCTGTTCAATTATATTCACAAACTCCATTTAAGCTGACAACTGGCATTTTTCTTTTATTCCCTCTGCTCATACTAATGTTTTTAAGCTTCCATGTTCTCCTCTAGTTGCACCATCTTGTTTTTGCCTGCATCTGTTCTTCATTAGCCTCCCAGGGCGGTAAGTTTTTATACAATATTTATGGAGCACCCATGATGAGCACGAGACTGAATATCCATTTGGGAAAATTTGTTTCAAGACTCACAAAGCTAACGATCTTACAAGAGAGCAAAGGACAAAAATAGCTGCTACTTTATCCAACAAGAGTAAGATGAATTTTTTGATAAGTGGCTTTTTTGTGTGTGCAGCAATGAGATAGGGATTCACTTCCTTGATTTCTCATTCATAAAAGGCTATTTTGATATTACCTAAGGTTTGCTTTGGAAGCTATTGCTTCTCATTTGTAAAATGGCAAGCAGCTTTACATTTAAAAAATAATTACAAATATTTTTAGAAAATCTTCATTGTTAAAAAGCTATATGTTACACATATAATATTATTTAAAATGCTGAGCTGATTATTATTACACTGTGTCCTTTAATAGCAATCTTTATACTGCTGTTATTAGATAGGATATTGAATTACAAAAACATTTATGAGGTATATTAGAAATGTACTGAAATGAGGTAAGAATATAGTTGTCCAAAAATATAATGAATGAATTAATTTAAATTCATTAGATACTGATTGAATACTTTCTGTATACTTAGATTAAGGGCATATTCTGTCAACAATTTTATTGCAGTAAACTGTAATATTAAATGTGGACTTTGTAGTATGGATATCCTTGGAATTTTGTTTCATTGTTGTTAATGTAAGCATTCTAATTTGAGTACAAAATTTTGGAGAGAAGTATCTGTCATACATTTGTTAGGAGGTAGGAGAAATGTAAAAGGGGACATTAACATTTACAATGCAAAAATAGATGCCAACACATGATAAATACAGTTTAAATATATTACTTGAGATATATTTGTTCACAAGTAACAGACACCAAACAGAGGTAGATTAAACAAATAAACATACTTTTAGGAAGATACTGCCACATCTCACACAAGCTAAGCTAGAGCTGAAGTGGGTCTCAGGTAAAGCAGATATTCTTTCAGAATATCTGAGCAGGTTCTTTCTGTGGGAGTTCATAGGCCTCAGGGTATTGCCATCAATAAAACTCAACTACTAGAAGCTCCTAGTCTCTGTGTCTCTCATTCCAGCTTCCTAAATCACTGGGATCAGGCAATGGTCACTGGTTACATGAGGTGTCCACCTCAGACCCAATCAACCACAGCAGGCCTATAGAATAGCCATGACTGGTGGAGACCCCCTTCTGTATCAGTTTCCAAAGGTAGAGAATGGTTGTCATCTAGACACTAAGCCAAAAGATGTTTCTTAAAACCAAAAAGAAAAGAGTGTGATAGTTTACAAAATTCAATTTTAATGATAATTAAAGTTGATGATCATACTTTAAAGAATATCTGTTCACAAGTTATGGGCAGAATATTTCCTACTTCAGCAACACAACTAAAATGTGTGTTCAGTCTTCCTTTGTAGTACACAGAGAGATACAGTATAAAATAAATTCAATTTTATTCATATAAGTAAACACTCAGATTTTTAAAACCCAGCTCAATAAGCTTTAATTTTTCTCTTTGCGCCTTCCAAAATCTTAGATGTGAAATGCAATCATTCAACTGTATTAAATTTTATAGAAAGTTGAAAACCTAATGGTATGAAAAAAGAATATGGTGACTTTTTTATACACTAATGCGTATATAAAGTAATATGTGGGTATGCTAACTTTTAAGAAATAAGCTGTGGGGGGGGGGCAGTTCCTGGATGGCTCAGTTGGTTAAGTGTCTGACTCTTGATTTCAACTCAGGTCGTGATTTTACAATTTGTGAGACTGAGCCCCACAACCAGCTCTCTGCTGGCAGCGCAGAGCCTTCTTGGGATTCTCTCTCTACTTCTCTCTCTCTTCTCTGCTCCTCTCCTTTTCGCATGCTTGCTCACTCACTCTCTCAATAAATAAATAAATAAGCCAGCAAGCAAGCAAGCAAAAAAAAAAAAAAAAAAAAAGCTAGGGTTCCCTTTTAAACATTACAAGATACTAGAGTTTCTGATTGCTCTTAGATTAAATGATGTTACTCTATTACTGACTGTACTTGATGGAGTTAGTGAAGAAGTTGTTTTTGTTTTGTTTTGTTACTTGCTTTCCAAGAAATAATAATACCTCAGCCTTATGTGCTTTAGCATTCAGAATTTACCAAAAACTTCAGTGGCTATACAAGTAGCACATAAATAAGCAATGAACAACAACAACCAACCCAGCAACAAAAACACTGAGTTCTTTGAATAGTTACATAATCTGCCCTTGGTTTTTAAACAACACAAATCTGCCCATTCTACAGTGGCATAATGAGATGACCAATAGAAATCATGGGTGATTCCTTATGATTACTATAGGTGAGAAAGCTGATTTCAGTGGCTTGTGAAAGACTTCCATGGTCAAAAATAGCTGGATTTGTTTTCTCCCCTCTGATAATAACCAAGCACTTAACTCCTTTAATGAAATCCTTTTGTTGGATCATGAGAGTGAAGAATGGAAAGCAGGAAATTGCAAGATGAAGAGACAGACTCTCTTTGTCTGAGCAGCTGACTGCTGGGCCAGAGCAATATCAGGGGGGCTCAAGCCAAAAACAGAAATGACAAAAAAATACAACAGGCTCCTTTGTACATTCAGTGGCATGTTAGATTCAGGGCCAGATACTAGCAGTGAACAGACGACAGGAACCAAGCATGGATGTCTGTGAGGAGATGAAAGCCTTGCTGTTTTGCACACTGGCAAATGACATGCATGGAAACACCAGGGAGTTTTCATGAAGTTCCATCTTTCTTGTCCTGCCTTTCATCAAAGAAGGAAATCAATTAAATTGGGAGCCCTTGACCTTCACCCTCAAGGATGCAAATTGGCAAGAATGGCATTGCCTCTGTGAGAGCATGCCAAGCTGCCTAGAAAGGAATTGCACTGGGAATGAATAGCAAAGATTTCTGGCAATATAGATGAGGGAGGGTGTGAAAACAGATTCCATTACGTTCCACAGGTTAAGGCAGTTTACTAGAATTTTGACACAGCTGATTCTAAAATTAACCTAGAACTATTACTAGGTCTGTCAAGAATCCTAGTGTCTACTTCTAATAAGCTTGAGCAACAGGTATGGCCTAGAGCTCTCTGGATCATACCCCAACACATCAAGTTGTCCTGGCTAGGCCAGTTTTAGATCAGTGGAAACCACTAGCTTCGTTGCAATCTATGTCTTATTGTGAATCAGAGGCATTCCAGTAGATAGAATCAAATTCCAATATAAGCTATTAAAATTAGCCTTATTCTATTTGCAATATATTAAAAAGTAACAAGGGATTGGACTTAGTGAAAATCCTCACACAGGTCCAAAAACATCTAATATTTACATATTTAATAGAGTAATTACTCTGCTCTTTGCTGAAGTAGGGGCTTGTAACTCAGTTTGAATTTTGTTTACTGGAAAAGGCATCAAGTAAAAAGATAGAATGAAGTTTGATGCAATTGGTTGTTATTAAACTTTATTCAGTTGAAATGGATGAAACGCCAGAAAAGGGAAATGTACAGGCTGCTACAACATATCAGGCTTTTGGAAGGTTCAGTGGAAGTACTAATTATAAGGACAATGGAATCAGATAGCTCTTGCTGAGCATAATTGATGCATTGGAGAAAGACACTGAATGCCTAAAGGTAATTTCACAAATCAAAAGCACAATGTGAAATTCAGCCTCTAAGACTGCATATAAAGTAACTCTTATCATTTACAGTCTACAACAGAGAAAGTAGAGGATCCCAGCCAATAGCAGATCTCCAAGGTTTGAAATCTCAACTACATAAAGTCAAGGCTTTAGTTGGATAGAGGTGGAACTCTGAGACATGAGAAGGCCATGTAAGTAGAGAATATCAAAGCCTCAGATCCACTTCAACACCCTGGGTCTATAGGAATTTTCTGCCCCTCTCTGTTAGAGGAAGAATCAAAGGGTTCTAGTTTCCCCTTGCATAAAGACAATGCATCATCCTCTAGATTGTACCCCATGCTGCCAAAAGAACCTAATCCCACATCCCCTCCTAGCCACCAAATCAAGATGTAGCATCAAGCCACAGCAGAGCATGGCCAGTCAAGTGCTGGGACTAGAGGAGAAGAAATGGCTATATCCTGAAAAAGCTGCATGATTTAGGCAACATGTGCTAGCAGAAGCCTAGAAATTATGTATGGGGCTGGATTCTGAAGGTGGCAGACCATGGAGTTGCAAATGGGGAAGGGAGGTGGGGGTGTGGATGAAACAGAAGGTTGTATAATTAAGAGTTTACTGACAGCAATATTCTCCCATAGTACAGGATCTCCTAATCTGGCAAGGACCTCAGAAGATGGTGCTGGTATACTGATTTTTCAGTATGCTAATTAGAGCGTTCTAATTCTAACTTGGTTGACACTTAGAAGTTTGGAGAGAGCACTGACCCACAGTATGTGAAATAGAAATGGAGTAACTGCAGTAGCAGATAGTGAAAGCAGGAATGCTAGATCGGTATCTACAGGAGTTAGAAAATCTACTAGCTGACCATGTTTCATCGGTGGAGTTGGAGGATACTTCTACCAAAATGATAAATTATGCCAGTGAGAGGGGAGCATTAAAACCACTATCAGTGGTTACTTTTCCTCTAGAAGAAAACAGTAGGAGATTCTGCTATAATTGGGCTCAATCGTAGAACTGGGAATTTTAGAATCCCAGAATAATAGATGCCAGGTAGTGGCACTTAACTGTCAGAAATAAAATAAACTCAACATTAGGCTGTTAGAATGAATGTAATGAGCTGCAAGGTTGGTATGGCAAACAGGGGACCTGAACCACAAGGTACCATGGAAATGGTTGATAAAACACAGTTTCTTAGGGGTAATCTAGATGGGCAACCAACAAGGATATTGTTCAATCCATGTAATCAAAAGAAATCAAGAAAGGAGATTAAGGGCACCAGGCCCAATAAAATATTTCAAATGCTTGCTCAGGTTTCAGATCTAAGCCATTTTGCAGATCTTAAATAATGACTAAGGTCCTCAGGAGAAAGGGCCCTGCAAGACTCTAAAATTGGGAGAATATGTAGAAAAATTACCCCTACAGGCCTCAGAGAGGTAGACATTTACTCAAGTAACCATATAATAATGAGGAAAAGGGAATACAAAAATATTTCAAAGAAGGTTCGTCACGGGCCTGAGTTAATGTGATCATCAGTAATGTGAAGAATATAATAAAGGTAATACTCTCTGAGGTTCAGTTTATAGGGAATTCACTGGGTTCCCAGACCATCCAATGTTTAGTTCTCTGGAACCTGGTCCTGAATAAATGGTTGTTCTTAGGATTCCCACATAAATTCCTCCTCCTAATTCATAGATTATGTTGTTGTGAGAAAGGCCACATGGAAGCATCTAAAACTGACATCATCGCACCCCAACCCCATTGGTCAAGTCGGTAAATCAAAAACAATGTTGCATGTTGGAGGGAATGGCAGTGATTAGTGCCACCTTTAAAGGTTCAAAGGACAGGAATGATGGCCCCCATTATATTCCAGATGAATTCACTAGTCCAGTAGATGAATTCTGTTTGCTGTGTAGGATATGGATAATTAACATGGGCTCAGATACATGGTGTGTGGCCATTGATCTAACAAATGTTTTCATTTCTATTTCTATTAAGAAGGAGGATAAAAAACAAAGTTGTAGTAATAATGGAACAGACAGAAATATACTTTTATGGTCTTGCCCTACGGCTACATTAACCCTCCTACCATCTTTTATAATATATTTGGAAATGATCTGGACTGTCTGAATATTTATAGAATATGAGTACACATGTGAGTATACTTTATGGGTAATATCATGTTAATGGAACTGGCTGAGCGAGAAGTCACAAAGATGTGAGAAGTTTTGATTAAATGCACAAACTACAGAGGATAGGAGACAGACCTTATGAAGAATCAGGGTCCAATACATTGGTAAAGTTTTGAGGGGCTCGATGACCTGGGTCATGCTGGATGTCCCCTACAAAACTATTGCATCTCACACCTAAGAGGATTTTGGTGTCATGCAAGCTAAGAAGATAGCACTTTTGAGTCTGTGGCAGAATATCCCACTGGTGGGAATAGTGCCCTGACCTTTAGTAGATGGCACGAAGCTGCCAAACTGGAGTGGAATCCAGGGAAGAAAGGTGCCCTGCAGCAAGTCCAAGCTGATATGAAAGCAGTTCTACAACTAGGGCCATTGTCATGTGAAACTACTATTTTCACATTTCTGCATGATCCAGGTTAAAGTAAAGGACGGTTTAAAGGATGGTTGAGTAACAACTCTAAAGACAGATATCCCCTGGAGCCATTTGTTTATATTCCAAAGTGGTGCAGAAAAAAACCTAGAGATGATTTCTTCTCCTCCCCCGAGAAGGTTTGTTTATATCCCAGAGCAAAAGTCCCTTCTGGAGAGGAAGAAGGCAGATGTGTCATGATTTCAGAGTTCCTCTTCTATATTGCAACCTCTGTATGTGCCAAGTAATATCTGTCCCTCACTGTGTGGCTCAAAGGCGAATTAGGGCCCTGCTAAGATGCTCGGTGAATAAACTGTCTTATCCAGAGGCCTGCAGTTTTTTGTTAGTAGCTAGATTGGTAGAAGAAAGACCAGCTAACTCATTAACTTCACAGTAGAATAACTCTCAGATCCTTCACAGTTTCAGACTTAAAAATGTGACCCATCATTTGGGGTGGAAAAAATATGTTTTATGCAATTTCTGGCAAGTCCTAGTTGGAATTTCACAGCATAAATCCTAAGGATTTTGGAACTAGAGAATACTACCTACCTACAACAGAGAATTAAACACCATTAAAAACAACACACACACACACACACACACACACACACACACACACACACAGCTTCTGAGTTGGTTTTTAGCCCCAACAGAGATGAAGATTGTATAGCTGGCTGGCATGAGCCACGAAAGATCATAAAATTGTAGTAAGGAAACAGAAGACTAAGTCTAAAGTTCCAGTGAAGAGCACAGAGTGGGCAATGCTGCCTCTCAACCCCGAGAGATAAGAGAACACGTAGCTCTGCTTGAAAGAAGAAGAGGTTAATCAAGGTCTTCTAGGGAAAACAAAATTTATTTAAATCCAAATTATGCACAAAATATTTTGTAAAGAGTTTTGGGATCTGGAGTCCATTGCTAATGGAATTGGAGACTCAGGGAAGAAGGAGTGTAGGAGGCATAGAAGAGGGTGTATGGGTCAAGAAACAGAAACATACAGTGGTACTGATATGAGATAAGACAAAGCACCACTTACCCAAGAATCTACACTTAAATAATGGTTGAAAAAATAAGAATGGGAAGCAGATTGATCTTAGGTCCCAAAGATCAGTGCATGATAATGAATGACAGGCATTTGGTCAATGAGATGATTCATTTTATGTGTCATCTTGACTGACTGAAGGGATGTCCAGATAGCTGGTAAAACATTATTTCTGGGAGTGTATATGAGAGTGTTTCCAGAAGAGATTAGCATTTGAATCAGACTGAGTAAAGAAGATTCACCTTCCCCAAAGTGTCTGGCATTATCCAATTTTTTGAGGACCCAAAAAAGAATAAAAAAGGCCAAGGAAGAGTAAATTCTTGTTCTCTTTTTTTGAGCTGGAACATCCATCTTTTCCTGTCTTCAGACATTGAAGATACTGGTTCTCTGACCTTCAGACTCTGGGACTTACACCAGCAGCCCTCTAGCTTTCAGGCCTCTGGCCTCAGACAGGGAATTTACACCACTGAGTACCCTGGTTCTCTGGCCAGTGAACTCGGTCAGAATTATACCACCAGCTTTCCCGGTCCTCCAGCTTGCTAATGGCAGACCATGGGACTTCTCATTCTCCATAATGGAGATAATAAATAATCCCCTGTCATAATATCCACAAAAAGTATTTTATATTAACTATATATATCCTATCAGCTCTGTTCCTCTGGAGAACCCTAACTAATACAGTCAGCTTGGGACTTAGTCACCAGAATGCAAGGCTGAGCATTAACAGCCTCACAACAGAATGGGGCAATTTTTAAATGGCCAGCAACTGACAGCAGTAACAAGAACATTGGAGGCAAGCATTCCTCTTCTCCCTGAGATGGATAGGAACCCAGCTGGGTATTCTTTTTCCCAACCTGACTGTTTTCAGAAAGAATTAATGAAACTCTAGAAGACTGCCAGGCCCACAGTTCCCTTTTAAGAACAAATGATTGTCTTGAGCCAGCGTGAGAAAAGCAAACAAACCTCAATTGACTAGACACATTGCTAAAGTAACTATATTTAGGTGAAACTGCAGAGGCCAGTGCAGATGATAATGAAACTAACCCAAAGAGATTCTTGGGGAGGCTTGAGAGGTCACACAAAGGTGCATAGAGGCCAACGTCAGTTGCCCTCATGCTGTATTCTCAATGATACTAGATTATTCTCCTAGGTCTCCCTGAAGCCCATTCTGCTAGAAGATTCCATGTCTGAGGATGGAGCATATACTAACACTCTCAACCCTATTTCCCCATGTGTCCACCCTCATTGTAAAGAAACTGGGTGGCATTTTTCTTATTAGTAAAAGTAATTATGCCATAAGAGCTAACATTTTCTGAAAGCTTAAAATATGCCAAACGCTAGGCTGTGTTTTTTTTTAAGCTTTATCTTCTTTTATACTTAAAGATTTGTTTGGTCCTATTATTAATCTTATTGTCATATAAAGGAAACCAAGGGACAAGGAGGTTAAATAAACAAATCACATAAATGGTAAATTGTGCAACTTGATTTCAAACTCAGGTGGGTGACCTCAGAGCCTGTGCACTGCAACTACTAACCATGTTGCACTGTGTTTTTCCTTTCACTGTTTATTTCCATTTTCACTTGGGAATCTCTCTGTTAGGACAGGTGAATGTGTCTAGTGCAGTCAAATATTATGTTTGCTCGCATAGAAATAAATAAAATTGCAAGATAGAGGTAACCAAAAGTAGATAACTGGTTAATGTGAATTGAGCCAATTCATTTAGAAGACAATTTTTTGTTCAGAAGGGCAGAAAGTAGAGAACAATTAACTATCATACTTCAAACCTATAAAATAGAGCACAGGTCAGATGCCACCTTGAACACTTTTAGCCAAGTTGTAAAAACATGCAAGTCTGTTTTGGTACCATAGATACAAAACTTAAATTTCAATTCTAGATTTTATGTTCAATAAAAAATGGAACATTTGTCACATATATGCATTTTTTCATATATCAATTTCCATGAACTTTATTTGTCAAATATCATTTATATTTAGATCTCTAGGAAGGAAGTGATTAAAGGACAGATTTACAAGTAGGTTTTATCGTGCATTAACTCCTTCTCTTTCCCCATCCTTGAAACCTAGCCACTATTGTTGTGAGGATTCCCAGGCTATAAGGAGATGCCAAGTGTAAGTGTTCCAGCTGCTAATCCCAGTTAAGGAGTATATATGACAAGGCTGACAGGTAAATAAATGGGCACACACTCAGATGATACCAGTCCCCAGGCTACAAGGCTCATCTCTGAGTGTAAAACCTATCTTCTCATCTTTCAGTTCTCTAATTAAATGTTACTCCCTTACAGAGGTTTTTTTGAACTCTCATATTTAATTAAATTGCCCTTTTATACATTATCATAATACTTTGTGGATTCCCTCCATGATGCATATGGAATATAAGTATAGATCTATTTCTATAGTTATTCATTAAAAATTCTGTGCTCCCCACCCATAAAGAGGTCAGGAGGGGTTCTTTTTGGTAAAGAGGTCAGGAGGGGTTCTTTTTGGTTCGCCCTGTGTCCCTAGTATTGTAATTCAAATACTTAGGAGACATTCAGTACATATTTGTTATGTAAATCAATTGTTATTCCAATTACTCCAATATTACTTCTAAGGAGCTGAGGCACCAATGTTCTGAGAATTCCTAGATGCTCAGAAAGACGATTGTGTTTGTTGCCCTAGGAGATTGAAAGGGTAATGGTAGAAGACTGAACAGCCCAATTTTCCATTTTGCATTCCTATTTTAGTTAAGCGTATGTATGTTTGTTTGTTACATAAAGAAGTACCTCATCTGAGCAGATTTTATTGTAAACTCTTCTTCTTCCTTTGGAACATACAAATGACTTCTTTTAAAATGATGTTGCTTCTTTCTCTGCTGTGCTCTAACATCATTTATCATTCAGAGAATGAAGCTATGGTATAAAAGATGAAAAAAAAAAAAAAAAGGAGGGAGTCCAGAAGACAAATTTAATTGTAACTAAATGGATGATGGGCTGGGTGACCTAAACCTGGATAGGTTTCAAAATTTCCTACATATGTGGCTCTGCAAAGCTGGAAAAGCAAAGGCTTCCTGATGGAAACAGATGCACATATATAGGCAGCTATATGTGTGGTGCAACTTAACGCCATGCAAAGTAGTGATAAAGACCTTGGAGATCTTTCCCAGGGGCAGCATGTTATAGTAGAAAGAAAAAGGGCTGTGATGTCAACAGAACCTGAACCTGACTCTTTTACTATTTAGCTGGGCCTCATTTCCAAAGGGGCCTAATGAAATTAGAATTAAATGAAATAATGCATAGAAAACACAATATACATTAAGCTCTCAAAAATGTTAATCCTTTTGTCTGATAAATATTAAAGAATCAAATTTATAGCAAGCTGTATGTATCTTAACTGAATCAATATAAATTTTCTGGCTGTAATACTGTCCTATATTTTCACAAGTTGTTACCTTTGGACGAAACTAAGTAAAGAGGAAAGGGGATGGCTCTGTGTTGCTTACAGTTCATGTGAATCTATTATTTTAAAACATAAAGTTTAATTTAAAAAAGTCTAGCGAGAAGGAGAACCTCAGTTCATACAGTGCCACAGCTGATAGAATCTTTAAAAAATTCAATTTTGGGGGGGAGCCTGGATGGCTCAGTTAATTAAGCGTCCTACTTAGGCTCAGGTCACGGACTGGTGGTTCATGAGTTTGAGCCCCACTCAGGCTCTGTGCTGATAGCTCAGAGCCTAGACCCTGCTTCGGATTCTGTGTCTCCCTCTCTGTCTGCCCCTCCCCTGCTCGTGCTGTGTCTGTCTCTCTCAAAAATAAATAACAAAAAAAAATTTCAATTTTTTACTCACCATTATTTTACAAATTATATAAATGAGTCATTCCACAAGTGTAAGTGTAAAGAAGCTCAATGCTGTTAAGTGATGGGCAACATGTAGCTAGTTATTGATCAAGTCAGAAAAAATGTTGTGTCCTAGTTCCCAGTTGGTTTTATTACCCAAATATAAGTAGATTTTTGAAGAGGAGTCCTTGACATCTAAGTATGCTTTATTGTTCTAACTCTGGGGTTGCTGTATTTGTATCTATAGACTTTTATAGAGATGACTATTTTTTATGAACAATCTTTGTGATTCTTAATATAGAATTTCACGAAATCACTTTATGTTATACATTAGGAAAGAATCTTTTGGCAAATAACCTTGAAATCTCGGAAACAAGTTTGAATAACTTGTTTAATAAGATTTCTGGTATCCATTTTCTGTTGCTGCTTTTAGACAGAAATGCCTTTCAGTGGTTATATGCATTGAGTCTTACCGTCTACAGGACAAGAATAATGCTATAGCCAGTAACATATCTATTCTCTTATTTGTTGAAATATAATGAATGGGAAAAATTCAACATTACAAATAGAACACATGGGATGTACTAATTTAAACACTTAACTTGAAACATCATTTAGGGCTAAGAAGGGCTTTGGGTAGTATGTCTTAGCATACCCCAGACATCCCCCTCTCAAAAGGCCCTATTTCTTTGGCTGTCTTTAATATTGTCATTGTTTTTATTCCTATTGGTTACATCTGGATACAAACATCTCAGAAAAGGGTGTTTGGTTACCACCAGTGTTTTAGATTGCTTCCCAACAGAAGACTAGCTGAAACTAACATCCATCCTAAGGTTATAAAACACAGGATAATTAAATTTTGTTGGAGGACACATTAAACCATGGTAAGGAAGGGCTGGTCTTTATGGACCAGTACAATGGGACCTAATGCAGTAACACATCTTAGTTAAGGGTAGAGGGTGGTAGAGGGCAGTAAATCAAAATGGGGAGAGAAATATTGAAAAGGTTTCAGAGAAGAACATTTTAGAAATACATTCTACTATTTTACTATTATTATTACTATTTACTATTACTAAATACATTACTACTATTTTATTGTCATATATATAGTAAAATAAAATTCTTCAAAAATGTTAGGTGTGAGTCTCATAAAAACATACTAAAATTATTGGGGCACCTGGGTGGCTCAGTCGGTTGAGCGTCCGACTTCGGCTCAGGTCATGATCTTGCGGTCTGTGAGTTCAAGCCCCGCATCAGGCTCGTGCTGACAGCTCAGAGCCTGGAGCCTGTTTCAGATTCTGTGTCTCCCTCTCTCTCTCTGACCCTTCCCCGTTCATGCTGTCTCTCCCTGTCTCAAAAATAAATAAATGTTAAAAAAAATTTTTTTTTAAATAAAAAAAAACATACTAAAATTATTAAAATTAACATTAAAGTGATGGGATGGGGAGGTACAGGATATAAATGTCTTCCCATAAAAATTATTTGTGTTATTAAAAGAGAATTGGCTATATTTTTTTAATGCACTGTAAGCTCTGATGTTATAATGAAATCTCTTTTTTTTCCACTACTTGACTTAAGGTTCCAGCTAGAATAATATAAGTATACTCTTCAATTCTACAAAAACAATTATTCAAATTTCTTTTCTGTCATTTTGGCTATCTATTAGAATAGCCCTACATAAGTGGGTATGTCATCCTGAGCCCTCAAGAGAAGAATCAGGCTTAAGGCAAACAGCATAAATCAGTCTGACATGAAAAACTACATAGTAGTTCATTCTGCTGCCATTTTGGTATAGCTACAATCAAGCCATTGCTTGAATTCGATTTGAATTTACTGTCTTTGGCACTGCATTAGAAAACATGAAAGCATTCTTTAACATTTTCTTTCAAGTATATACAATTCCTTATTATTGAGAATGCCACATCTAAATGAAACAATGTGTGAGGACAAATGATGCATGACACTCATAATATCTTAGCATATGTGGCAATGTTTACCTAATATATTTCTCTGATATGGAGGAAATCTCTACCATGGTGAAAAAATACTTAGGGCATTGCTTTCAGCACTACTTGGTTTCTATAAACCTTTTTTTTTTTTTTTTAATCATAAATGGATTAAACCTCTAATGCTACAGAAAAAAAGCAAAACGTGATAGTCTTTGTTAACCTTTAACTCCATCTACGGTTGACCATTAAATCATTATAAAAGTTTACTGGGTATTCTTAAAAGTCTACAATACCCACAGATCTTACATGCAAGCATGCACACAGCACACACGCACACACACACACACACACACACACACACACACACTATAGCATACTATTCACATTATTTTGTGACTTACTTTTTTACCCAACAGTCTATACACATTAGATAAATTGTTATCGGTGATATTTAGGGTATTTCCAATTGCTATTAAAAACATAATGGGATGAGTATCCTTTTACATATTTTTGTATATATGTAAAAATATGATTATGGTAGAGTTTCCTAAAAACATAATGCACTTAATTCATTTTTAACTTTTTAGATATTGCCATATCTCTCTCCAAAGAGGCTAGAAAACATTTACACTCCCATCAGTAGTCAATGAAGATCCATTTTCTTCCACCTCAATTTAAATCTTATAGACCACCTCTGCCCAATAGAATCTTCTGTAATTATGGACATTAGAATGTTCTATAATTATGGACATGTCTTATACCCATGCTAATACAGTAGCCATTAGTTACACATCACAGTTAAACACTTAAAATTTAGCACCAAAATTAAGGAATTAAATCTTAAGTTTCATTTAAATTATTTTTAAATTTAAAAAGCCACATGTGCCTAGTGTCTACATATTGAACAGTGCGGTTATACACTGTTCAATGTGAGATGAGATCTGATTTAATTTGTACTTTCTTGTTTATTCACAAAGTTGATCATCTTTCACACTTTTAAAGTGATTTGTCGCTTTAAATTATTTATCTGATAAATTTTGTATACTGTGCTATTTTTCTATTGTATTGTCCTCATCATGATTTGTAAGTAATATTTCTATTGTATGTTTATTTCTATTGGATATTTATTAACATTTAGTCTACTATATAGATTATAAATCTTTGTTCCAAGTTTTTATTTATTCACATATATTTTGCACAGTAGGTACTGTCATGAATTACACATTTTCTTTTCCAGTATAGTATCTCACTGGTAATGACTTGCATATATGACTATTGTGTTTTGTATATTTATTTTGTATCTTGTCACTTCATTTAACTATGAGTATTTTTGGTAATTTCATTAAAATTATATTCTACTAACTTATTTTCTCATTTTGTCTTTTTTTCTCATTCATCTCCCTCTGGGAATCCCAATTTGTATATGGTGTCTCACATGTCTCTGTTTCTACTTATTTATTTTATTTCTTTTCTGTTTTTAGAATCGATCATCTCAAAAGATCTGTCTTAAATTCCACTTATTCTTTCTTCTGCCATTTCAAATCTTTCATTGAGTCCCTCCAGTAAATTTTTTATCAGTTATTAAGTGAAATATTTCTACTTAATTCTTCTTTTCACTTATTTCTATTTCTATTCTTAGTTTGAGATATAATTCTCATACTTTCCTCTAATTCTTTATATATGCTAACCTTTAGTTCTTAAAGATATTTGTAACGCTGATTTATAATCTTTGTCTACTAAGTCTCATGTCTGGCTCTTCCTCAGGGGCATTTCTATTGACTTGTTTCCTCTGTATATACAGTGGATACTTTATTGCAAAGACAGACATTTAAAATAACTAATTTTAGCAACTCTGGAAATCAGATGAAAATTACATGTCTTTCACTTTCCAAGGTTGTTGGTATTGTTGTTTGTTATTGGTTAGTTATCTTTGTATGGCTTTCCTTTTGTTTGTGACTTTCCTGAACTAATTCAGTTAATCTGAATTAGTTAATCCCTGTTATATGCAGCCAATTAAGTACTTGTTTTGTTAGTTTAGTCATAAGCTAATGATTAGACAGATTTTCTTAAATGTTTTGGACAACTAAGTCTCACAGACTTTGTAAGGCTCTTTGTGTTAATGTTTTGGCATATCTTCAACACCCAAGCAGACAATTTACAACTCTGCCTTAACCTTCAATTATTGTTTATGCAGACTCAAAGTCAACCATAGGTGAGAAACAGCCCTCTCAGCTGTTTCTTCTTAGATGTGATCACAGTCCTGCACATGCATCTAGCCTTTTAAATTATCAGGAGATATAGCTAACTTTCCTAACACAGAGAAACAGACACAGAGAGTTGGACACAGCAATATGTCTCAAATAAAAGAACAAAACCACAGCAAGAGACCTAAGCAAAATGGATATAAGTAAGATGCCTGATAGAGAATTTAAATTAATGATCATAAAGATGCTCACTGGACTTGAGAAAAGAATGGAGCACAACAGTGAGACCCTTAACAAAGAGATAAAAAAAGAAGCAATCAGAGATGAAGAACACAATAATTAAAATTTAAAATACACTAAATAAATAGTAGGCTAGAGGAAGCAGAAGAATGAATCACTGACCTCGAGGACAGAGAAATGTAAAGTAATTAAGCTGAGCAGATGTGAGAAAAACATTATGCAAAATGGGAATAGGGAACTCAGTAGCTCCATCAAGTGTAATAACATTTGCATGATAGGTATCCCAGAAGAATAAAAGGGAAATGGGGGTCAGGAAATTTATTTAAAGAAATAATAGCTGAAAACTTTTCTAATCTGTAGAAGAAAACAGATATCCAGATCCAAGAGGAAAGAAATACCCAAATGAAATCAACCCAAGGAGGTCCACACCAAGACGCATAGTAAATAAAATTGGCAGAAAGAGAATTTTAAAAGCAGCAAGAGAAAAAAACACAGTTATATGCAAGGAAAGCCTCATAAGGCTATCAGTAGATTTTTCAGCATAAAATTAGCAGGTCAGAAGGGGATGGCATGATATATTCAAATTGCTGAATGGGAAAAATCTGCAGCCAAGAATTCTCCATCCAGCAAGGCTATCATTCAGTTTAGAAGGAGAGATAAAGAGTTTCTCAGACAAACAAAAGCTGACAGAGTTCATGACCATGAAACCATCCCTGCAAGAACTGTTAAAGGGGACTCTTTGAGTGGAAAGGAAAGACCATAAGTAAGAGTGAGGAAAGTAGGAAACAGGAAAGCAGTAAAAATAAATTTATCTTAAAAAATCAGTCAAGGGATTCATAAAATGAAAAAAATGTAAAATATGACACCATATACCTAAACTATGGAGGAGGGAAAGAACAAAGAATAGTTCAAACTTAAGTCACCATCTATTTAATACATACTGCCATATGTAGTAGATGTTATGTACAAAGCTAATGGTAACCACAAATCAAAAACCAGTAATGGATATGCAAAAAACAGAAAGAAACCCAAATGTATTGCTAAAGAAAGCCCGCAAACTGAAAGAGAGGAAGAGAAGAAAGGATTGGAGAAGAACTCCAGAAGCAACCACAAAACAAATAACAAAATGGCAATAAATACATGTTTATCAATAATTACTTTGAATGTAAATGGACTAAATGCAGCAATCAAAAGACATAGGGTGATGTAATGGATAAAAATACAAAATCCATCTATATGCTGCCTATAAGAGACTTATTTCAGCCCTAAAGACACATGCAGATTGAAAGTGAGGAGATGGAGAAACATTTACCGTGAAAATGGATGTCAAAAGAAAGCCAGAATAGCAATACTTAAATCAGACAAAACAGATTTTTTTTTGAGAGAGTGTGTGCACGCACATGAGTGGGGGAGGGGTAGAGGAGAGGGAGAGACAGAATCTTAAGCAGGCTCCATGCCCATCACAGAGCCCAACGCACGGCTCAGTCTCACCACCATGAGATCATGACTGAAGCCGAAATCAAGAATCTGATGCTTAACCACTTAGGGCCCCAAGGCTTTAAAACAAAGAATGTAACAAGAGACAAAGGACACTGTATAATAATAATGGGGATAATCCAAGAAGAAGATATAAAAATCGTAAATATTTATGCACTCAACATGAAAGCACCCAAATACATTAAAAAAAGTTCATAACAAAAAGGAACTAACCTATAGTAATAGAATAAAAAATAGTAGGAGACTTTAACACCACACTTATATCAATGGACAGATCATCCAAACAGAAAATCAACAAGGGCACAATGGTTTGAATGACACACTGGACTGCTGGATTTAACAGATACATTCAGGAAATTCCACCCTAAGACAACAGAATAAACATACTTTTCAAGTGTACAAGGAACATTCTTCAGAAAAGACCACATATCAGGTCATGAAACAAGTCTCAACAAATTTAAAAAGATGAAAGTCATACCATGCATCTTCTCCGACCATAATACACTATGAAACCAGAAATCAACCATAAGAAAAATATATGAAAAGAGCACAAATACATGGAATCTAAACAACATCTTACTAAACAATAAATAGGTCAACCAAGAAATCAAAGAAGAAATAGAAAACTTTAAGGAAATAAATGAAAATGAAAATACAATGGTCCAAAATCTTTGCAATGCAACAAAAGTGGTTCTAAGAGAGAAGTTTATAACAATACAGAGCTACCCCAAGAAACAAGAAAAATCTCAGGCTCACCTTACACTTAAAGGAGCTAGAACAACAACAAACAATACACAAAAACAGCAGAAGGAAGGAAATAATAAAGATTAGACAAGAAGTAAATGATATAGAAAGTTAAAAGCAATAGAACAAATCAATGAAACCAGGAACTGGTTCTTTGAAAAGATCAACAAAATTGAACCTCTAGCCAGACATACCAACAGTGAGAGAGAGAGAGAGCGAGAGAGAGAGAGAGCGAGAGAGAGAAGGCCCAACTAAACAAAATCATGAACAAAAGAGGATACATAACAAATAACAACTGTAGCAGAATATTGTGAAAACCTATATGCCAACAAATTGGACAACTTAGAATAAATGCATAAATTCCTCGAAACATATAGACTACCAAAATTGAAGCAGGAAGAAACAGAAAATTTGAACAGACTTATTACCAACAATGAAATTGAATCAGTAAGAAAAAAAAAAACAACCTCTCAACAAACAAAAGTGTAGGCCTAGTCAACTTCACAGGGGAATTCTAGCTAACATTTAAAGAAGAGTTAATACCTGTTCTTCTCAAAATTTTCCAAAAAAAAATAGAAGGGGAAGGAAAACTTCAAAATTCATTCTATGAATCCAGCATTACCCTGATATCAAAACCAGATAAAGACACTACAAAAAAGGAAAACTACTGGCCAATATCTCTGATGAACACAGATATAAAAATCCTCAATAAAATATTAGCAACCTGAATCCAACAATGCATTAAAAAATTCATTCACCTAGATCGAGTGGGGTTTATACCTGGGAATACAAAGGTGATTAAATAATTGCCAATCAATCAAGGTGATATATCACATCAATAAGAGAAAGGATACAAACTGTATGATCATTTCAATAAATTCAGAAAGAGCATTTGACAAAGTACAATGTCCACTCATGATAAAGCCCTCAACAAAGCACGTTTAGAGAGAAAATACCTCCACATAATAAACGCATTATATGAAACATCCACCACTAACATCATCCTCAGTGGGGAAAAACAGAGCTTTTGCCCTAAAGTCAGGAACAAGACAAGGATGTCCACCCACACCACTTTTATTCAACATAGCACTGGAAGCCCTAGCTCCAGCAATCAGACTACAAAAAGAAATAAAAGGCATCCAAATTGGTAAGGAAGAAGTAAATCTTTCACTATTTGCAGATATCATGATATTATATAGAGAAAACCCTAAAGACTCCACCAAAAACTAGTAGAACTGATAAATTCAGTAAAGCAGCAGGATACAAAATCAATGTTCAGAAATCTCTTGAATTTCTAAACACTAATAATGAAGCAGCAGAAAGAGAAATTAAGAAAACAGTTTCATTTACAATTGGACCAAAAATAATCAAATACCTAGGAATAAATCTAACCAAAGAGGTGAAAGACCGGTACTCTGAAAACTATAAAGCACTGATGAAAGAACTTGAAGATAACACAATGAAATGGAAAGACATTCCATGCTCATAGATTAGAAGAAAAAAGATCATTAAAATGTCTATGCCACCCAAAGGAATCTACAGATTTAACGTAATCCCTATCAAAATGCCAACAGCATTTTTCACAGGACTATAACAAATTATCCTAAAGTTTGTATGGAATCACAAAAGACTCCAAATAGCCAAAGTAATCCTGAAAAAGAAAAACAAAACCGCAGGTACCACAATTCCAGACTTCAATTATATCACAAAGCTGTAGTAATCAAAAGAGTATAGTACTTGCACAAAAATAGACACATAGATCAACAGAACAGAATAGAGAGCCCAGAAATAAACCCAGAATTATATGGTCAATTAATCTTTGACAAAGGAGGCAAGAATATGCAATGGGAAAAATATAGTGTCTTCAACAAATGGTGTTGGGAAAACTGGACAGCTACATGCAAAAGAATGAAATTGGACCATTTTCTTACAACATACACAAAAATCAACACAAAATGGATTAAGGATGTAAATTTGAGAGCTGATACCATAAAAATCCTAGAAAAGAGCATAGGCAGGGATTTTTGACATTGGTCATAGCAACATCCTTCTAGATATGTCTCTTTAGGCAAGAGAAACAAAAGCAAATATAAACTCTTGGAACTACATCAAAATAGAATGCTTCTACACAGCAGAGGAAACAATCAACACAATGAAAAGACAACATACTAAATGAGAGAAGATATTTACAAATGACATATCCAATAAAGGATTAGTATCCAAAATATATAAGGAACTTATAAGACTCAACACCAATCAACAAATAATCTAATTTAAAAAGGGGCAAAAGACAAGAGCAGACATTTCTCCAAAAAAGACACACAAATGGCCAACAGAAACATGAAAAGATGCTCAACATCACTCATCATCAAGAAAATCAAATCAAAACCACAATGAGATATCACTTTGCACCTGTAAGAATAGCTAAAATTAAAAACTCAAAAACTCAAAAACTCAAAAAAATGTTGTGAAGAAACAACAAATGTTGGCAAATGCACTGCTGGTGGGTATGCTATCTGGTGCAGCCACTGTCGAAGATGGTATGGAGCCTCCTCAAAAAATTAAAAATAAAACTACCCTGCAACCCAGGCATCATACTACTGGGTCTCTACCCAGTGAATACAAAAACAGAATACTAATTTGAAGGGATATATGCACCTTTATGTTTATTGCAGCATTTTTTACAATAGCCAAACTATAGAAGCAGCCCAAATGTCTATTGATAGATGAATGGATAAAGAAGATGTGGTATACATACAATGGAATACTATTCAACCATAAAGAAAAATGAAATCTTGCCATTTGCAATGACAAGAGAAATAAGCCACTCAAAGAAAGATAAATGCCATATAGTTTCACTCATATGTGGAATTTAAGAAACAAAACGAACAAACAAAGGAAAAAAAAAAAGAGACAAATCAAAAATCAGACTCTTAACTATAGAGAATAAATAGATGGTTACCAAAGGGGAGGAGGATGGGGGATGGATGAAATAGAATTAAAAGCACACTTATCTTGATGAGAACTGTAATATATGAAACTGTTGAATCACTATATTGTATACCTAAAATTAATATAACACTGTATGTTAACTACCCTGGAATTTAAAACAAATAAATTTCTTTGTCAACTTTCTATGAGCTCCATATCTTCATCTCAGGAAGTCGTGATTTGAAATAACTGTCAATGATTGTTTTAGACACATACCCTGGGGATATGGTTAGATAAGCACAGAGTATGGAGTTTTTCAGACAGCTTCTATAAAGAAAGTTCTGAGCCCCTATTCCCCCCTCCAATAACTTCTATGCTAGTGGTTTCACATGGTTGCAGTTGCAAGTCTGTTTGCTTTTAATGCTACCACAGAAATGGTGAGATGGGAATGAGAATAAGACATGTAAAATATCATAAAGTTCACACTTTTTACCAAGATTCAATGGTTTTTCTAAAATAAACTTCTTCTGGGGCGCCTGGGTGGCTCAGTCGGTTAAGCGTCCGACTTCAGCTCAGGTTGTGAGTTCAAGCCCCATGTCTGGCTCTGTGCTGACAGCTCAGAGCCTGGAGCCTGCTTAAGTTATTTTTAACTCCTCTGTGGTTACCTCTGTGTCTCCCTCTCTCTCTGCCCCTCCCCTGCTCACACTATGTCTCTCTTTCTCTCTCAAAAATAAACAATAAATTTTTTTAAATAAATTTCTTCTAACTGTTGAATGTTTTTAGTTAGCTTCCAGGTTTCTAAAAAAATTTAATTTTGATAATTTTTCCCGTTGTTTCTACTTCTTTTATGAAGGAATGGTCTTGGAGGGCTTTACTTCACCATTCTGTCAATGTTTCTCCCTCTTCCTTTCATTTTAAACTTTTTTTTTACATATTTATTTTTGAGAGACAGAAACAGACAGACAGACAGAGGGTGAGTGGGAGAGGGGCAGAAAGAGAGGCAGATAAAGAATCCCAGGCAGGCTCCAGGCTCCAAGCTGTCAGCATGAAGCGTGATACAGGGCTCAAACCCACAAACTGCAAGATTATGACCTGAGCTGAATTCAGATGCTTAACTGACTGAGCCACCCAGGCGCCCCATCCCTCTTCCTTTCATTTTTTTTTTTTAACAATTATAGAAGAAGGTGAGGAAGGTATGTATATATATTATATATAATATATACATATTATATTATATATAATATATATACACAATAATAATGAAAATATGTATACTAGACAGTGTTTATATTCAACAAAATAAAATTCAAGGTGAAAACATTAATGGCACCAACTGAACATCCATGTGCTAAAAAACAAATCCAGACACAGACCTTACACCTTTCACAAAAATAAACTTAAAATGGATTATGACGTAAAAGTTGTTAAACACAAAACTGTAAAACCTGTAGAACATAAATAGGAGAAAACTTAGATGATGTTGATGGAATTTAGATACAATATCAAAGGTATGATCCATAAAAAAAAAAATCACTGATGAGCTAGATTTCATTAAAATAAAAAATTTCTGCTCTGTGAAGGATGTTGTCAAGAGAATGAAAAGATAAGCTACAGACTGGGAGAAAATAGTTGCCAAAGACGTATTTAATATAGGACTGATATCCAAAATATACAAAGAACTCTTAAAACTCAAAAATAAGTAAACAAACAACAGAATAATGAGCCAAAGACCCTAATAGATACTTCACTAAAGAAAATATGCAGATAGCAAGTATGCATCTGAAAAAGTGCTCCACATCATGTATCATCAATCAAGGAAATGTAAATTAAAATGAGATACAACAACACACTTGTTAGAATGACTAAAATCCTGATTGCTGACACCACCAAATTCTGATGAAGATATGGAGCAACAGGAACTCTCATTTATTGCTGGTGGGAACACAAAATAATACAGCCACTTTGGAAGACAATTTGGTCATTTCTTATAAAATATCATATTTTTATAATGTAATCCTGTAATCGTGCTTGTTGGTGTTTAGTCAAAGGAGCTGAAAACTTATGTCCATACAAAAATCTACACACAAGTATTTATAGCATCTTTATGTTTACTTTTGTAACTTGGAAACAACCCAGGTACCCTCCAATGGAAAATGATAAAGATGTACATCTAGACAATAAAATACTATTCAGTATTTAAAAAAAGGAAGGAAGGAAGGAAGGGTGGGGAGGGAGGGAAAGAGCTATCAAGCCATGAAAGACATGGAAGTACCTTAAATGCATATTACCAAGTGAAAGAAGCCAATCTGAAAAATCTACATATGGTGTGATTCTAACTATGTGACATCTTGGAAAAGACAAAACTAGGGAGATGGTAAAAATGTCAGTGGTTGCTAGAGTTTGGGAAGGAGAAGGGATGAATGGGTAGACCATGGAGGATTTTTAGAGAAGTGAAAATACTCTGTATGATATTATAATGATGTATACATACCATTCTACATTTGGTCAAACTCATGGGAGGTACAACCAAGAGTGAACCCTGATGTAGACCATGGCTTTAGGATGACAATTATGTGTCAATATAGGTTCATCAATTATCACAAATGTATCTCTCTGGTGGGGATATTGATGATGGGGAGGCTTTGTAAGTGAGGAGGCAAGGAGTACATGGGAGCTTTCTGCACTTTTGTCTCAATTTTGCTGTGAATCTAAAGCTGATAACAAAAAGTCTTTAAGTATGAAAAAATATTAATGGCTAAAATAGGTATTTTATTTTGATGACATGTGAAGTAATTATGGTGTTTGTGTTGCAAAAAACATGCTTTTGAAATCGAAAGATGAAGAGGGAGAAATAAAGCTATAATGGTCAAGGCTTTAACATACTACTCTCAGAAATAATTATACATAGCCTTACTTTATACAGTATTGTAGTTTAATATTATAACTAGGTTTCATAAATCTTTATATCTTGGGACGCCTGAGTGGCTCAATCAGTTAATCATCCAACTTTAGCTCAGGTCATGATCTCCAGGTTCAAAAGTCTGAGTCCCACATCAGGCTCACTGCTGTCAGCAGGGAGCTCGCTTCAGATCCTCTGTCCCCCTCTTTCTCTGCTCCTCCCAACTTGCACTGTCAGATCCTCTGTCCCCCCCCCCCCCCCCCCCGCTCCTCCCCTACTTGCACTCTGTCTCTCAAAAATAAAACATTAAAATAAATCTAACTTAAAAAAAGAAATCTTTACATCTGGCAAAAATTATAATTTACAGTCTTTTTAAAAGTCTTATAGAACAATTACAAAAATCTTTCGACTACGAAGAAAATCTCTAAAAATTATCCTAATTAGAATTTCAATGCATTACATTTTCTGAGCACAATAAATCTCTAGTTTAATGGGGAAAAAAGACAGAGAAAGTAGTAAAATAAACCTACCTAATTTGAAACAAACAAAAAAGCACTTTTCTAAATAACTTGTAGGTTAAAGACAAAATCAAAACTGAAAAAAAAAGATTTTCAAAGATATGACATTTTATCTTTTCAAATAGCTACTATTCTTTTTTGGATACATTAATTTGTTGAAATTCTCTAAGGATACAAATTTCAAACAAAACCTTTCTTTTTATACCTCCTCTTTCTTAAAAGCAGATTTTGACAGTACAATATTATAACATCCATAATCACATTTCCCAGAGGCAACTGCTTTTTCCACTTCAATTTTGTGCTATGCTGATGGCTATCTCCTTAACTGTGAATAAACTATTTATATCTCTATTTTGTGGATTAACAATTTTAGACATTGTCTATTGTCTCCTTTCAAAAGATCAGGATTTGCTCACATTACTCGTCATGTCTTTTTTATCTTTGTCATTTTATACTAGATATTTTATTTTAACTCCTCTGTGGTTACCTTAGTAATTTTTTTTTTTTGATAGAGAGAGAGAGAAAGAGAGAGAGAGAGAGAGAGAGGGAGGGAGAATCCCAAGCAGTCTCCACTCCCAGTGTGGAACCCAACACAGGACTCAATCCCACAACCTTGGGATCATGACCTGAGCAGAAATCAAAGTCAGACACTTGGCCAATTATCCACTCTGGCATTCCTTAAATAATATCTCTAAGCTTATGTTTCTTATGACAATATATGACTTTAGACCAGGAGCTCAAGTACCCACTATGTAATGGGAGGATATTATTGACCCTACAGCTTAATTTTCTTCTTGTCTCAAGCTTCCATGTAGACACTTTCATTATTATGTCAAAAGGATAATAATATTACATCTAATTTCTCTGTGCTTAGTCATAAGTTTGATCAAAGTGTTCAAAACTAACAAACTGTAGTTTCATTATTATGTCTATGTATTGGTCACTCCTGAATCAAGTACTGTATTAGATTTACCCTTAATTTTTGATAGGCGTAATGCATGGACCCCTGTGACTCTGAAACATCAAGTTCAAATATATTCTTAACTCTTATATTTCTTTGACATCTCAAAATCATGCCATGTTTTAACTTTGTTTAATATTACGACCATTTTTTGTGCAGCTTTTGATATTTTTCCTGGTATTTTTTAATTATCCTCCTTTTTGTTGTTAACAAAAAAATATATTTTTTGCAACATATCCTCAAAAGTATCAAGTCTTTTAGAGACCTTTGATTATAAATTATAATTGGTTGTGTTTTTCTTTCGGGCAATTGAGTTTTTGCAAATTTTTGGTGATCATTTCTTTTTCTTCATTATAAAGGAAGAACTAATATGATTAATATTGGTGTTGGCAGAGGGTTTTATGGTCCTTATGTACATATGTTTCTTTATGGGTCTTCTTTGTTAAAAAATAAAAAAAAAATACAATCTCTGGACTGCATAAGGAAGGCTTATGAATTTTAGGTTTTTGTTTTAGAACACTCACGGGCAGCTCTAAGCCAGGCACACTGACTCTCACCTCACCCCCCAATAAAACGATTTGTATTTGTTTCTGCCATCTTGGGAACTGCTAATTGGGCACCTCTTTAAATTAAATTTTGGGTTGAACGTTTTTGAGTCCCACAGGCATTGTGGATTCAAAATTCTATTCCATGCTTCTATCGTCTAGCTTCTGATTACTCTGCTCAATTTTTAACATCATGTGTCATTTAAATGTGACTCTTAAAAAGAGTAAAAACTTATGTTTTTTGTCTTTGAAAGAGGAATTTATCTAATCAATATGTTTAAACTTTTTGCTGCCATCTTGTTGTTCATGTTCTTGAATGGTTTTTTAAAAAAAAACTTTTCTGTGTTTAATCTAACTTTGTTACTTCTTTCTCTCTAATGAATTGTAAATTCTGTATCTTATTTTTATTATTCTGTTAGTTATCCTTAAATTTGGAACAAAGTATTTCAATCCATTTTTCCTCAATGCCAAGAATTGATCATTTGAATTTCGATACATTATTAAAATTATTTATTACATTGTGGATCATCGGTTTTTTGAATTCTCTTTTGAGAATTACATTAAACTTTGGAGTAGCATCCTCAATAATTATTTAGTTAACTGAACATTTTCTGGCCTTTCTGCTCATCGTTACTTCTTGAATCCAAAACTTTCCTCTTCCTTGGTTGTAGTTATCTTTTTTCTGATATTGTGTTCTCTAACCAAGTGTATGGGTGCCATCACTAGCTAAATAATGGCTGCAGAAATACAACCATGCTCAAGTCTTACTTAAAATTCAACTATAAACCCTACATAGGCTCTTAATGCTTCTCTGTAATCATACTACATTTTCCTATTCTATTCATTCCTATATTCCTCTATATCTGTGCTATCCAATGAAGCAGCCACTATCCACATGTGGGCATTTAAATTTAAACTTAACTAAAATTAAAGTAAAAAAAAATATTGTTCTCAGCTTCACTAGCTATGGCTAGAGTCCAATCACCATATGGTGATAGTGGCCACACAACTAAAATGAATAATGGTCCCCCCAACGTTATGTCCACACCTAATCCTCAGAACCTGTGACTATGTTACCCTACAAGGCAAAAGGGGCTTTACAGATGTGATTAAGTTGACACTGAGATAGGGATATTAGCCTGCATTTATACCGGTGGGCTCAATATAATCAGAAGGATCCTTAAAATTGGAAGCAGGAGGCAGAGGAAAAGATCAGGGTAATGAGATCTGAGAGGAATCAACAAGCCTCACTGGCTTAGAAATTTCATGAAGGGAGCAAAGCCAAAGAGTGCAGGTGATTTCTAGAAGCTAGGACAGGTGCATTCTCTATTAAAGCCTCCAGGAAGGAATTTTATTCTGTCCACACCTTGATTTTATCCCAGTGAAACTGTGCTGGACTTCTGACCTACAGAACTCCAGGATACTAAGTCTGTGTTGACTAAGCCACCAAATGTGAGGTTAAGTTGTTATGGTAGAAATATAAGACCAACACAGCTTCCATATCAGATAGTGCAGACAGAAAAATATTTCTATCATTTCAGAAAGTTGCTTTGGACAGCATTGATTTATACAAATTTAAATAATCGAAGTTGTGGTAAATGGAACTCTCATTCACTTCCTGTAGTCTTCTATTTTTTACATATGCTCATTTGTTTGGGCATAGCATGCCCAAAACTGAATTCCTGATTTCCTCCATTGTAGTCTTACTTACATAGTTCTCACTTTAGTTATTGGATATTATACAATTTTCAATTTATCAGGAAAAACAGGAATCATTTTTATTTCTCTCATAACATTTGTAGAACCTATCAGGAATGTTGTTCACCCTACCTACAAAATATATCTTGAATGTAATGATTTTTGTCACTTCCATTACTACCATTCTCTTTCAAACCACCATCATCTTTAGTCTTGAGTACTGTAATAGTCCACTCTATTAGTCAAGGTCCAGTGGAATAAGAAAACCTACTTTGGGGTATTAATAGAAGCCAATTAGTTACAAAAAATCTTAGAATATCTGAAAGAACAAACAAGAGTTTAATTAATCCAGGTGATAGTTATTACAGACAGCTGCTACCCCACCCGTAAAGTTAGTTTTATTGGAACCCAAGATCCAAGACTACCCAAATAAAGTGGCTACCAGAGCGGTCTGCCCAGCAAGGACTAGACAAAGGAATATGTGCAACAGACACTAGAAGCGCAAACCAGAACCAATTAAGAGAGGGAGCAATACCCTAGTTCTTCTTTCTTTCTGCCTTTAAATTCATGACAGTGTTTCTCTTTATTCAAATTCAGCTTTGAAACCTGTTAGCAACGTAACCTGGGAAGTCTACTTCTCAAGGATTAGACTTCTAATATATAAATCTGATCAGAGGAGGTACCAAGAATGGATTTGAAAAAAGGAACATACTTCCTAATTTGGCCCCCAGCTTCCATTATATAGCTATCTATCCACTACCACTCTCCAACACACATGTTCTATTCCAACAGAGTAGGAAAAGTGATCCTATTATAAATAAAAACAAATCATTTCAGTCTGCTGCTCACAATTCTGTAATTGGCTTCTCATATCTCAGAATAAAAGTCAAACTCATTATTGTAGCCTACAACTTCTTTATGACCTGCTCCTTCCCTGCCCTTTGCCTCTTTGACCTATTCTTCTCCTTTCTCCCCCGCAACTCAAATTTCTCCAGCCGCAGTAATCAGCTGGCTGTTCCTAGAGGACATGAATCTCTCCTAACTTGACCTTTCTAACAGCTCAGATTCTCTTCCCCTGATATCCTCATCTGCTTCAAAATATCATATTTTCAGGCTGAAGAGTGATCCTTGGTTATTAGAGCTATGTGATTAGAACAGTGAACATTATTACATTGTAAAAGAACGGAACTGAGAGTTCTGTGTAGTGCCCACTGCTTTTACTGATGCTATTGACTCCTTTATTATATTAAACTATGCTAACTTAACTCACCTTTGTTGTTTTCTTCTCTGATTTGATAGCTCATAAAAAAACATTACATTATTAACAAGGTAATAACCGTAAAAGGAATTGAACAAGCAAATGAAAATTCAGATGTCACCTCAGAACATTTTTGTTGTTGATGTTGTTCAATACAGTTCATTTCATGGTTCAATTCAGCACAGTATCTTGCTTGAACAAAATAATAGAGGAGAATGCAGTAGACTAAAGCAACAATTTCATTATTATACCAAAAACAAGTGCTATCTGAATGAATCATAGACTTGACAGATTTTCAACATGAAGAAGCTAATCTAGTAGAACACTCTTGATTGTCTGTAGGTCCTTCTCACCTCTTTCTCTTGTCTCAAGGAAATTTTTATTAAATGCTGCCTGAAGCATACAATTGCATGCTGCTACATTTTAGAAATATCTTGTTTTTTCCTCAATAAAACAAACAACAACAAAAACAATACACGATTTAGAAGTACAATCTGCTGACAAAGCAGAGATTAATGTGTATATACTTCTCTGCCTCATACCTGCCCCACACCACACCATATAAGCGATCCCTTACCTGAATGCAATATTAGCTAAATTGCCGCCCTCGTTCAAGATCGGTTTTTCCAGTGTTGATCTGCAATCAATCTTCCTGGCCAACGGCAAACATGGCACTTTGCAAAAGTGATCACAATCCTCGCTACTTTCTGTATCCGTGCCCTTTTCAATGTGATTTTCAGCTCTTCCCCTTAAAAGGTAGAGGCTATTTTCTCATCTGTATACCTTCCCTGGCCTAGTGAAGAGAATGTGGTAGGAGTGACGGTGTGCCGTTTCCAAGCCGACATCTCCTGAGGCATTGCATGTAACCATATATTTCAGAACTCTGCCACTACCGTGTGTGCAAGGCCAGGCTAAAGTCTGCTGAAGGTGAGAGACGCCCAAATGAAGACAGAAACTGTCCCAGCTGAGTCAATCCTGGACAACCAGCCCCCGATCAACCCAGCAGCAGACCATTCACACATAATTAGCCTATAAAAACCACTCAGCTGATCGCAGCCCAAATTGTTAATCTGAAGATATGTGAACTGAATGAATAGTTGTTGTTGTAAGCCTCTGTGGAGATTGATTGGTACATGGCAGCTGTTAGGTAGTCTTTTTTTTGCTGGCAAATGAAAAAAAAAAAGTTCCCGATTTCATCTCAAATTATAAGTTGGCTTTTAATTGGAAGAAGAAGCAATTCTCTTTTAGGTACCACAAATTATAAAAACAAACAAACAACAACAACAACAACAAACAAACAAAAAACAACTTGTTATTGCCCCACAGTGTCTCCTCACTAGACCATGATTCTACATGCAGGTGGCTGTCAAGAAGTCACCCCAGTGGCGGTAGAGGGAGTCCATCCCCATAGAGCAGAATTGCTGTTAGAGCAGAACTATTACTGACAAAGCCGCTGAGGCCATGAGTACCAAATCTCCAAAGTTAATCATTGTAACAAACGTATTGCTTTGGATGTCTAACCTTTGCTTGATTGGATCATCTCTTCTGTGAAAAAGGAGGCTAAAATCCTTCACACACAATTGAGGGAAGAATTCAAACTGAAGAAAGAATTCATAAATCAAACACCAGAGCGAGGGCTCAGCTAATTTGGCAACACTGAGTAGGGAGGGAAGTCACTTCAACACAGTCCTCAGACCTGAATATAATTGTTGTCGTCGCTACAACTTGGGGAAGGGTAGGAGAACCATCCTGATACATTCTGCCAAATAATGGACTGTGTGAATTTAAATCTCAGTAGCAAGAGCCTAAGTAGAAAGCAAACAAAAATAATGAAATAAGATATGAAAAACAGAATTAACAATCTTCATCTAAAAGAATTTCTGTGCAGAAAATTTTTTGCCATGTACTTCCTCAAGTCTGATGGATTCACCTCTGCCCTAATAAGTGCCCACAAATCCATTACTTGCCTTTTTCCCCCCAGGCTCTTTTCCGTTTCTTCCTAATTTATCATTAGATTTTCAGGTTAAATGCTGATTTTTTTTTTTTCTTCAGAAGAGCCTTTGGCATTTTTAAATTAATTTCTGATAGTGAAACTATTCTATGAGTATAATTCCATTTGAACAAGCCAGCTAAATCAGATCCTTTTAAAAAACTTCAAGAAAGCTCCACCCACTGACTTCCTGTTATGTATTACAGGTCAGGACTGTGTCACCTGAACATTCACAGTTTAAAAAGCAATTGACTTTCTCTAGCAAGGTGGTAGAAATCCATTATGTAATATAAAAATAGTAACACTGATCATTAAACTATAGGAAAATAAAATAAATGAATACATACATGCGTGTGTGTGTGTGTGTGTGTGTGTGTGTTTAGCATGGTTCCCTATGATAGATAAAAATTGCCTCAGTTTAGATCTCATCATGGCTATTAGTCTTAGGCATTTATAGTTCACTTTTATGCTATTGTATCAAGTGAAAAATCTTTTTCATGAAAACATATCATTACCTCACATAGGTCTTGCTAATTTTGTAATATGCTAAATTGGACTTTTGCCTTTAAATTAATGTACTTCAAAATAAAATTAGAATCAAATGATGAAACTAAGAATCTTAGAAGTCATTTGGTGAACATCACATCATTTGGTGAACATCACACCAATCAGTCTCCATCAAGAGGCTGAAAGTCTGAGATCAGGGTGCTACCAGGGTTGGGTTTTGATGATGGCCCTCTTCTGGAAAAGAAAAGCTGCAGACTACTGATGTATCATTTTATCCTCACATACCAGAAAGCAGAGAGCCTGAGCAAGCTCCTGAGTCTTGTCTCATAATGTCACTAATCTCATTAATGACTTCTATTATTTGTTCACTATCTCTTATAACGTTTTTGTCCTGGTCCTTGCTTTAATGGCTCTAATCAGTTTTCATGCCTTCTTTGCCTGGAATGGAAAATTGTTTCACTATTATTATAATTTATGTCTTCCATTAGAATCTGTGAGGGGCGCCTGGGTGGCTTAGTCGATTAAACATCCGGCTCTTGGTTTCAGCTCAGGTCATGATCTCATGGTTCGTGAGTTCGAGCCCCACACCGGGTTTCATGCTGACAGTGGAGCCTGCTTGGGATTTTCTCTCCCCATCTCTCTATGCCCCTCTCCTGCTCACTCTCTCTGTCTCTCTAAAATAAATAAATAAACCTAAAAAAATTTAGAATCTGTGAAACTTTGACAGGATAACTTACTAATTTTCAAGAAGACTGAAGTTATATACACTTTTCAGTTCTTAACACAGAAATCAGAAAGTGGTTGCCTTCAGGAAGGAAAACATTTAAGTGGAAAGAAGCACAAGGTAACTTTCTGTGTGAAAGAAATGATCTATTTCTCACTTTGGGTGGTGTACATAATTGCCAAAGGTGAACACTTAAAAAATTGTGCATTTATTATAACTTATAAATTTTAGTCAATGATAAAAAATAAAATTTAAAAATAAAAATTAATTAATTGAAAGCTTATAATTTATAAACTTATTTTAAAACAGATACAAATAAATTAACAAACTTAATTTTTCAAAGTTTCTAAAAATGCTATACTAAATGTCATTATATCAATTCTTTTTCCGAAAATTTTAAAAGTTATTAGGAATATTGTCACCATTGATACACAATTTTTAAGTGACAAAAATTAAATAAATATTTATGAATAGTTGGAAAGCAGCAGTTACCAAATTAATTAAATGAATGGCAACTCAGAGGGATAAAAATATCAGTTTTCAACCTTGAGAAAATTAAAGATAAAGAAAAAATCCTGAAAGATACCAAAAGAAAGCATCTTATCTGTAAGGGAACAAAAATAAGAATAACACTGGATGTCTCAGAAACTATACACACAAGAAGAGAGTAGAGTAAAAATTTAAAGTGTTGAGAGAAAAAAGTTCAATTTATAATTCTTTACTCTGAAAAATTATCCTTCAAAAGTAAAGGAAAAATAAAGATTTTATCAGAAAACAAAAATTGAGAGAATTTGTTGCCAGCAGACCTTTTAGGAAATGGTTAAAAAAAATTCCTTAGAAAGAAACAAAATGATATAAGTCAGAAACTTGAATATATAAAAATAAAGGAAAAGCACTGGAGAAGTGAAATTAAAATGAAACCTTTTATTTTTCTTATTCTCAATCAATCCAACAGATAATACTTTCCTCAAAATAATAATAGCAACAATATATTTGATTATGTATGCATATGTATATGTGTGTGTGTGTGTGTGTGCATGTGTGTGCATGCACAGTCTAATGTATATTTATGCAGAAGTAAATTAATGACATCAATGATATGAGAGATGGGAGGGAGGAATTAGGATTATTTTGTTATTATAATGTACTTGCGCCACCCATGAAGTAGTATAGTGTGATTTGAGGTGGACTTGGATTAGTAGTAAATGCATATTGAAAACTTTAGAGTAACTAAGGCTAACTAAGGAAAAAAGAAAAATAATACAGATTAGTAATAGCAAAAATGAAAGAGGAAATATCACTACAGATCCCATGGACATTAAAAGGAGAATAAAGGAATACCAAGAACAACCCATAGATATGATAACCTGGACAAAATGGACCAGTTCCTTGAATGACATAATCTTCCAATACTCACACAATAAGAAATAAGCAATCTAATAGGCCTATATCTATTTAAAATTGATTTAATCATTAATAACCTTCCAAAACAAAAAGCACCACGCCTGGATGGGTTCATTGATGTATTCTACCAAACATTTAAAGAAGAAATTATATCAATTCTCTATAATCTCTTTCAGAAGACAGAAGATAAAAGAATACTTCCTAGATCATTCTATAAGGCTACCATTACCCTAATATCCAAACCAGACAAAGCCATTACAAGAAAAGGAAACTACAGACCAATATGTCTCATGAACATAGGTGCAAACCTCAATAAAATATTAGCAAATTGGATCCAACAATATATAAAAAACTTATCCACCATGTCAAAGTAGCATTTATTTTATGTATATAAGGCTGGTTCAATATTTGAAAATCAGTTAATATAATCCATTATATTAATAAGCTAAAGAAGAATAGTCAACATGATCATATCACTAAGTGCAGAAAAAAGATTTGACAAAATCTAAAACCCATTCATGATAAAAACTCTCAGTAAATTAGGAGTAGAAGGAAAGGTCCTCAACTTGATAGAGAATATCTATAAACAAACAAGCCAACAAACCAATAAAACAACTTAATGGTGAGAAACTTGAAGCTTACCCACACAGAGTAGGAAAAAGGCATAGATGTCCTCTCTCACCACTGCTTTTCAATATCTTTCTGAATGTTATGGCAAGTACAAAAAAATAAAAAAGAAAATTAAATCAAAAGTATACAGATTAGGAAGAAAGAAACAAAACTGTCATTACAGATTACAATCATTTATGTGGAAAACTAGAAAGAACTGAAGAATACACACCCATATCATCCTATACACTATTGATAAACAAGTGAAATTTGAAATTAAGAAGTAATACCATTTACATTAGCATCAAAAAAAGAAATACTTAGGTATAAATTAAACAAATTATGTACATGATCTATATGAGGAAAATACTGCATATTTGATCAAATCAAAGATATAAATAAATGTAGAGATGTTTTGTGTTTATGGATAAGAAGAATCAATATTGTCAATATGTCAGTTCTTCCCCACCTGATATATCGGTTCAATTTGTTCCCAATTAAATTCCTAGCATGTTATTTTGTGGATATTAACAAACTGATTCCAAAGTTCATATGAAGAGGCAAAAATCAAAATAGCCAACATAATACTGAAAGAGAACAAAATTCAAGAACTAACACTATCAGACTTCAAGACCTACTATATAGCTATATTAATCAAGACAGTGGTATTGGCAAAAAGAATAGACAAATAAATCAATGGAACAGAATAGAGAGCCTAAAGATAGAACTACATAAATATAGTCAACTGATCTTTGCCAAAGGAGCAAAGGCCAATGAAGCAAAAATGATGTTTTTAACAAATGGTGCTGGATCAAGTGGACAACTACATTCAGAACGAGAAAGAGGAGGACCATTTCAACACAGAGTTTACACGATTTCCAAAAATATTAACTCAAAACAAAACAAAGCTGTAAATATAAATAAAACTATAAAACTCCTAGAGGATAACATAAGAAAAAATGTAGATAACCTGGAAAGTGGAAATGACTTTTAGATACAACACAAGAGGCATGATCCATGAAAGCAAGGATCAATGAACTGGGATTAATTAAAATTAAAATTTTCTGCTCTTCAAAAGACAGTTAAGAGAATAAAAAGATAAGCCACAGATTGGGAGAAAATGTTTGCAAAAAAAAAAAAAACGGTAAAATACTGTGACTTAAAATATATAAAAAGACTTTAAAAATCAACAATAAAACAACCTAATTTAAAAGGCAAAGACAGCAACATACACCTCACCAGAGAAATACACACATAACAAATAAGCATCCAAAAGATACTTTACATCACATATCATCAGAGAAATGCAAGTTAAAACAACAATTAGATATCACTACACAACTATTAGAATGGCCCAAACTGTGAACCCTGACATAGCAAATATCATTGAAGATGTGATGCAGCAGGAACTCTCATTCATTGCTAGTGGGAATGCAAAATGTTACAGCCATTTTGGAAGACAGTTTGGCAGTTTCTTACCAAACTGAACATATTTTTACCATGTAATCCAGCAATTGCCCTCTTTGGTATTTACCAAAGTTGAAAACATGTCCACACAAAAACCTGCCCACGGATGTTTTTAGCAACTATATTTAAAGTTGCCAAAACTTGGTGGGGCACCTGGGTGACTCAGTGGGTTAAGCATCTGACTTCGGCTCAGGTCATGATCTCCCAGTTTGTGAGTTCAAGCCCCATATCGGGCTCTGTGCTGCTGACAGCTTGGAGCCTGGAGCCTGCTTTGGATTCTGTGTCTCCCTCTCTCTCTGACCCATCCTCTGCTCATTCTCTGTGTCTCTCTCTCTCTCTCTCAAAAATAAATAAACATTTAAAAAAGAAATAAAAAAATAAAGTTTCCAAAACTTGGAATCAACCAAGATACTCCTTAATAGGTTAATGGATAAATAAACTCTGGTATATCTAGACAATGGAATATTATTTAGTGCTTTAAAAGAAATGAGCTATCAAGTCACAAAAAGACAGGGAGAAATCTTAAATGCATATTCCTAAGTGAAGAAAGCCAATCTGAAAAGAATTCATACTGTATGATTCCAACCATTCTAGAAAAGCCAAATCTATGAAGAAAATAAAAATGTCCATGATTGCCAGGGCTTTGGGGGGAAGGAAGAATGAAAGAGCAGAGAACAGAGGATTTTTAGGGAAGTGAAAATATTCTTGATACTGTAATGGTGGATATATGTAATTGTAGATTTGTCCAAAACCATAGAATGTATAACACTAAGAGTGAACTCTGTAAAACTATGGACTTTTGGTAATATCAGTGTAGGTTCATTGATGGCAATAAGTGTACCACTCTGGTGGGAGGAATTTTGATAATGGGAAAGGACTATGCAAGGCAGGGAGCATATGAGGAACTTCTCTATCTTCCTCCCAATTTTTCTGTAAACTTGAAACTGCTTTAAAATTATGTATATTAAAAAATTTTAATTGAGCAACTATCTTCTTTGAATGAGATAGAGTCTAGATTAATAGATAAAATGCATAGACAAAACAGGACATTAAAGAAGCCTGAGACATCATAGAACCAGAGTTAGTGAAATCTGAAGAAATATATAAATACAAAATATGTAGGAAGGTAGAGATGGGCTAGAGATTGGATGTTTAAAGTAGGAAAATAATAACTTCATTATAAGTATAATTTAAATTGTCCCAAACAAATTTTAAAATGGGGTATTATAAAGATGCTTTTGAGCATTTTAGAAATGGGTGATTCCATGAAACCAATATATGTTCATTCCGTCAGTCAAAGCACATCCAGCCAATTTGAATTTCTCTTTAATCTAGGCCAGTCATTTTCTAGTGGTAGTTTCTAATCTGTTTCACAATTTTTTCAATAAAAGAAAACAGGAGAAAATACTGGAGTGTACTGCATGTGATCAAGGATAGTATTGTTTTGTGAAGCTTGTATTTCCATTTTATATATATATATATATGTTTTCTGCTTCACGGTGTAAGATACATTACTTTTTAAAAATTTTTTTAATGTTTATTTATTCTTGAGAGAGAGAGAGTGCGAGTGGGGGAGGGGCAGAGAGAGAGGGACACACAGAATCCTAAGCAGGCTCCAGGCTCTGAGCTGTCAGCGCAGAGCCCAAGGCGGGGTCTGAACCCACGAACCTGGAGATCATGACCTGAGTCAAAGTCAGACCCTTAACTAAGCCCACACGCACCCCTGTTTCTTATTTTACGTACAAGGTCAGAAATATTTAAAAGCTACTATTCTAGTTAAGTTTATATAGTATTTGAATAGGAAAGTGCTAGAAGAAGGTAGCTACTATAACTGATTTGTTCCACGTACTAGCTTGAGATACAAACTGTTGTTTTTAATATGTAAAAACTAAATGACTGAACTTTCCATCAGTAGTGGCATCTCATTTATCTTGTCTACAATTGCCTGAAAATAACAGGATGCAGCATTTACTTGTCCTTGTTAGCATCATCCCACTAACAGCTGCAAAGGATCTGATTGGCCATTTGCCTGGAGGGAAGAATTCTTAGATTGTTTGTGTTATGTTCTCAAGGATGTGTGATATTGCCGTGAGACAAGGGTGGTTGACTGATCAGCACAGTGACTGAATGAGGCAGAAACTACCTCTGCTGGTCTGGCAGTGGTTTGTCTTTTTAGGATGATAGTGAAAATGCTTCTCCTCCCCAGAGTTCCAGTAAGCAACGGTCACTCCATGCCACCCAAACCATGAGCTCTCTGTGTTAGAGCATGTCACAGATACAGCATTTTTTGTTCTCTTCCACATAGACATCCAGTTTCTTTATGCAGGTGGATAGTGATGGAGATGTTCGATGGTCTATGCCATCCACATGCTGTGCTCAGAAACATCCTTTTCCTATTATCTCAGGGAGAAGGTGCTACTTTTCTAATGTCCAAAGAATCAGTCTCACTAATTATTTTATGATGCTGGAAGTTAGACATGAACTAGGATTTTCACCATGGGGGTGTCAGGAGGTAGCCCAGAGACTTGGTGACAGTGTTGCTCACTCTGGCTTGTCTTCAATGTCAAGGCCACCTCAACCCCCAACACTAAAACCATTCTTCCAGTATTCCTCCAGCCTCCAGGACCTGAATCCATAGAAGGTCCTTTCCTCTGCTCCCTGCTTCAAGAAAAGCAAGCTCCACCGCGTTTCCAGTCACATAATTTTTGGCAAGTGGGACACACTCTTTCTTTTACACATTCATCTGAAGTGTTTTGGATTGCTGAGGCTTTACCTTTGCTATTTAGTCATACCCCTAACTTTCTGCACTCTAAGAGATTTTTCTATACCTGGAAGCAGGATATTTTGCTGAGTCTTTTCTCAGTCCTCAAATTACCCAGATTTGAAGTTGAACCCTGAATCTATTACTTCAAAGCTATGTAGGTATATAACTTTGGGAAGCTTGCTTAGCTACTCTGAACTTCAAGTAAGGTTATTTATGTTTAAATGCTAAAACCATAGCAGATACTCCAAAACTATGAATTACTTTTATCTTGTCTTTTGTCATCCAAAGGTAAACACATGGTAGAATCTCACTAACTAGTTGATTTGCCTTATTCCATTAAAAGAAAGAAAGAAAAAAAACTTTTCCCAGTTAATAATTGATGTTAGGATTGGGATACTATCTGTCACTGGGAAATTATCATTTTGGTAAGAAGAATGTCAATCAAGGAATTATCTTTAAATTATTGGTAACAGTGAGGTCGTCAAAGGTTAATTTGGGAGTGGAAAGGGAGGCAGTTGGAGAGAAATATGTCATGTTTTATGAAAGGTTCAATAAGAATGTGTATGCTTATGAAGGAAAAAAACCCAAATGTACTGTGCTTTGAAGAGTGACAGGAATAAATTATTCTAGTAAGAATGACAATTACTAAAAATATCAATCCTGGCTGTGATTGCTATATTTCTGCCTGATCCTCTGAAAATGCTTTTTATTTATTTATTTTTAAACAGATGGCCATTTTAATTTACCGGGTGAGTTGTCACAGCTATCACCTTTCTGGATTTCCTCCCAAATTAAAGCTATTCCAATGTAATAAAGGAAAGCAATACAGTCTGTTGAATTATGTTCTCATGTCTCTCCTGAAAACTCTGTAATGGAGGATCATATGGCCTCTCATGACCTTAAGGTAGAGAGGGGTAAAATGTGTTGTTGGCATTGTCTACATTATGTATCTGGTGGCAGTAGCCAGAGCTAGTCTTATGCACAGATGAGGTATGTAGCTTTGTAGTAGTAGTAATCCTCTGTATTAGAATTAAGGGTACAACTGGAAGGAATGTATTTTCCCAATACTATATTAATGCAGATCAAAATAGCATTAGTTCCCATAGGGCCTGTGAAGAAATTCAGGTCCATTTCCCTCAGTTTTTGTGGATTTAAAAAAAAAAAAAAACCTTCCAAGAAAAAATTGTTTTTCAGCTTCACAAATCTTTTTACCATAGGCTTCTAGGGTACCTGAAATTCCTCTTTTAAAGATTACTTGCACATCATAAGGATCTTTAGTTAAAATGCAAACAGCCCCACTAGGCATAATACAATGACTATTATCCTCCAACACCTGTAAAGATTTTCCCTCAATGGGATTACTAAAATAATACACAAAAGACAAGCAATTGTGATGACGGGAGGCTAAGTATATGTGTGAATGGCAGCATGAGTATTCTAGGAACTTGGCAGAGTGGGCCTGAGAAAGGAAGTTGTATGGGTTGAAAAAGCAAAGCCCAAATCAAACTTTTTCTATCTTATCATTGTATCTGGCCTCTGTCCTGAATATAGAAAAAACTTAAAATTTGGACTATATAATAAGAAGATGTAATAATGCTACTTCAAGGACCTCAAGAGGAATGGGCTTATTAATATTTCAAGTCTAATCTCAGACTTCCTGAGACTTTAAGGAGGAGGAGGAGTCTAAGACCACTGGATGCAGAAACCCCTTCTTTGCCTATAGGTCTTTCACCTGTTCTAACCAACTTTTATTCCTGACCAAGTGATCTGCTGATGGGTGCATACTTAAGAGAGAAACCAGGAAACCCACCAACCTCACAGCCAGTCCTTCTCATCGTATTCCTGCTTCCTCTCCAGAGTCTCCCATTCTCTGCTCTCCAGGAAGTGCCTTTTTAGTAAGGAGTCTCTGATTCCCCCCACCCCCGCCGAAAAAACCGTAAAGATTCCTGGTTTAAATAACGATCTCAAGCAACCACATCTCCTGGATAAAAGCTACTTTTATAATAAAGTCTTATTCTAAGCACAGCTGCCTACACTCACACCTGAACATGACAGTTTCCTTAAATACAGCTTGCTTTGTCCCCACCCAGGTGAGGATAAGCAAAACAAACCCTAGGCAAAGTAGTCATGTCTGCAAAGCTCATCTTCCAGGTTTGTCCCTGGTCACTCTTCCCTGTTTACCTGCTTTCCAGTCAGCTTTTCTCTTTCATATGTCAAATACTCATGAAAGTCTCAACTTCCTTCACATACAGTGTGTACATTGGAACAGAAAATATTGCATTTCTTCCTCTTTGACACCCCAGAATCTGTAAATTTCTCCCAGACCTTTTCCACCTGTTAGTCTGTTTATCATATTCCATTTGGTCCAGTTTGGTTGTCAGTCTAAAGGAGCTCCCTTTCTGTAATTCCCATAACTTTCTCCAGGATCATTAACCTAAAACAATATCATCTGCCTGCTCTGCCCCCACCATTATTATATAACAGACACAAGAAGAGTAACCTAGAGTTTAGTTCTTACTCTTCTGTTTGCCATAGTTATATTTTTTAGAGAATGATAATTAGTGTCTCTGGGCTTCAGTTATCTCATTGGTAAAATGGGTAAAAATGCCTATCTCATAACAGTGCTGTGGAGATTAATACATTTACATATATAAAGCAACCTCAGGTAAATAGTTGACAGGCCAGTCTTCAAGACAAATTAGTTCTTAAATGAAGAAAAATAATTTCCAGTCACTGCCTTTCATCAATGACAGGTTTCTTTTGCAGTGTAGGGGATGTTAGGCATACATTATATTTTTTAGATATTTTTACAGATTTCCGGTAAGTTTTTATCATATCATATTACTTCATCTAGAACTCAGTAGAAGTCTAGAAAATTATGGATGTTTCCTGATTTCCACACAGAGTTATTCATTCCTTTCTTTGTTCACTTATTGAACTTTGTTCACATTATTATTATTATTGCCATTCCTATAACACTATACTATTAAAGTATTAATATGAGAATATAACTCAATTCTACCTTAAACTGAGAGTTCTTATGGAGAAGAATTGTGATTTAATCACTTTTGGATTTCCAGTGTCCGTTTTCCCTAATGGGTAAATAGACGTTTAATAAGCATTTGTTAAATTGATGAATATATTATTTAATACCTTCTGGGATGATTGAAAGTAAATGTATCATATGCCAATTATACTTGCATAAATAAAGGCATTTTTTTTCTTTTTTATGTATAATATGCAGGGTTATTTCCTAAGCTAAAGCATAAAATCTTTCTTATGGAAGGAAAGAAACAAAAATTCTATTTAAATGGCATAATGTAGTGTATAATATTATGGATTTTGTAGACAGACTTCTACCTTTTTTTTTAATTTTTTTTAATGTTTATTTATTTTTGACAGAGAGAGAGAGACAGAGCATGAGCAGGGGAGGGGCAGAGAGAGAGGGAGACACAGAATCTGAAGCAGGCTCCAGGCTCTGAACTGACAGCACAGAGCCCGATGCAGGGCTCGAACTCACAGACCGTGAGATCATGACCTGAGCTGAAGTCGGACACTCAACCAACTGAGCCATCCAGGTGCCCCCAAGACTTCTACCTTTTAATGGTTATGTTACCTAATCAAGTTACTTGACTTCTCTATGTCTTAGAATACTAATTTCTAAAATGGAAATAATACTGATATCATAATGTTATTAAAAATAATTACACATAACTACTACAATTAGTTATACTAATTATTACCTACAGTTATTGTATGAGTAACATTTTCAATCTCTTCATATTGGTAGTTTATATTTTCCTGAAGTTTTATCCATTTCATTTAGATTGTCAAACTAATCACTAAAAATTATGTCAGTTCCTTTGTACGAAAAAACATGAATATATATCAATAGTTATACCCTCTTCCTTATTCCTAATGTTTAATCCATTTTCCTTTTTCTTTTATCACATCATCCAATGGTTGTCTACTTTATCTTTAAGGTAATTAGCATTGTTTTTTATTGATCAGACCATTTTTGGTTTAGTTTGTTTTCCTTGTATACCTATCAATTTCTTTCTTCTTACATTATGTGAGTTTAATGTACTCTTTTAACTCATTGGCTCATTTAATGTAAAACATTTTTATTAATAAGTGTATCTTTGGCTAGTGTATTTTTACATCTTAATAACATTGAATCTTCCAATCCATGAACATGGTCTATCTATCCCCTTATTTAGGTTTCCATTTCTTTCAGCAATGTTTTGTATTTTCTGTGTATAAGTATTGTACATATTTTATTAAATTTTGATCCTAATGTAGACAAGTTTCTTTATAATTTTATTTTACAATTATTCTCTTTTTCTTTTTAATTTTTAGTTTAATATATTGTATTAACAGAAAATACTGATATAATTTCTGCTTTGGAGAATTTCTTAGCGAATTAACATATGGTCAATTTTTCAAATATCCCTTGGATACTTTAAAAGGAAAGGTTCTCTTGGTTGGTTATAAAGTTTAAGATATGGCTATAAATAAACCTTTATGATTTCTTTATTCAATCTTTAATTTTTAAATTTATTTTTATGTATTTAACTTGTTGATTTCTGAGAAAAATATGTTTATGTTCTCCATTAAAACTGAGAATTTATTGAATTATCTTTACATTTATATCATATTTTTCTTAATTTGTCTTGATGATATATTATTTGGTGTCAAACACTTTTATATTTGCTGTCAAAGATGTCATACATTCTTTTGTATGTTACTTATACCACTACTTCTATTGTTCTTGCTGCCTTTGCTGATTCTGAGATTTCTATTTCATCTCTTTATTTTCAGCCTTTTAATTCTTTTTGTATTCGGTATGTCTCCTGCAAACACCTTGTGGTTGTATATTTTATCTCCTACCAAATGTGATTAGCCCTCTCTTTTTAATAGAGTAATTTGTTGAACACTTATTATGGGAAGTGATACATTTAAAATTATTTCTGCATTTTATTTTTTATTTTATAAATTTTTACGAATTTTTTTATTCACCATGTTTTTTGCCATTTCTTTGTCTTACTATTTGTACAGCTTATTGGAATAATTGTGTTTCTGCGGTCGTGTTTTTCTATCAGTTTATAAGCTGATCTATTTTGTATTCTTTTTTCTGACCATTTTAATTCTTTTTTTTAATGTTTATTTATTTATCTTGAGAGAGAGAGAGAGTGTGTGAATAGGGAAGCGGCAGAGAGAGAGGGAAAGAAAGAGAATCCCAAGCAGGGTCTATACCATCAGTGCAGAGCCCATTGTGGGGCTGAAACCCATGAACCGTGAGATCACGACCTGAGCTAAAACCAAGTCAGACACTTACCTGACTGAGCCACTCAGGTGCCCATTATTTTAATTCTTAATAAAAAAAAAATGCCATTAATAAATGTACAATTAATATTGGCTCCAACTATATCAGAAGCCTTATTCTATCTGTACTTTCCTTCACTATGTTCCCAAAGTACTACCTGAAGGCATTTTGAATTTAAATTTGAAAATGTTACTAATTTGTTCATAATTCCATTAAAACTTGAATATTGTTGTTGATTTCTTTTATTATCACTGTTTCTTGTCTTCCATCTCATCTTTCCTAGAATTTCTTCCTTTTTCTGGAATAAATCCTCAAATAATAGTTTCAAAAAGGATCTAATGGTAATGTGTTAGTGAGGACTGTCTTTGTCTGCTAGTAAGATACATATGTAACAATAGCTTAGACAAATAGGGATTTATTTGTGTTTTGTAACTAGAATACTGGATATAGGTGGCTGATAGCTTTGTACAGGGCTATATAATAATAATAGACCAACAACTCTACCACTTTCTTTTCCTCATGGTTATAGAAAAGTTACTGCCTCAGGCCTCAATGCAAACCTTCTAGTAGGAAAGACAGAAAAAGAAAACAATGGAATTTTCATCAATAAATTTAAAAAAATAATAAAACAACCTTTTTAATGAACCCTATGACAAAATCCCTTATCATTAGCCAGAATTATATAATGTGAGCAAACTTAGCTGCAATTAGGCTATGGGAAAAGAGGATGTAAAAGAAGGGATGGGTTCACCAAAAAACATTTGATCTAAAAGGCTAACTTTTAGAAAACTTATATGATTGAACAAAAAATTTTTTGTCTTCAATTTGATAATTTTTTGGGGGGGAGGGGTTATAGTATTTTAGCTTCAAATTATATCTTTTCAATACTTTGAAGATATTATTTTATTTTATTTCTCCCACACAGTGTTGTTGAGGAGTAGACCATTGCTATTTTTGTTTCCTTGTAAGTAACTTGTCTGTTTGTTGATAGTAATGGTCATTCTGGAAGCTTTTGATTCCTCCTCCTCCTCCTCCTCCTCCTTCTTCTTCTTCTTCTTCTTCTTCGATGTTTTGGTTTGAATTTGAATTATATCCCCCCAAAATATATGTTTAAGTCCTAACCCCTAGTATCTGTGAATGTGACCTTTTTGGGAAATAGGGTTTTTGTAGATGTCGTCAAGTTAAGATGAGGTCATAAAGCATTAAGGGTGGGCCCTAATCCAATTACTGACTTCCTCATAATAGGAGATAAATTTGGACACAGACAGATACAGGGAGAATACCCTGTGATGACAGAGGCAGAGATCAGAGTGATGTGTCTACCTGCCAAATAATGCTATGGATTGATTGCCATCAATCACCAGAAACTAGGAAAAGGCAAGGAAAAATCCTCTCCTGCAGCCTTTAAACAGATCAAGTCTTGGCTGATACTTTGGTTTAAGACTTCTAGTCTTCAGGAGCATATGTCAACATAATAAAGGCCATATACAAAAAAGCTACAGTTAACACTACACTCATTGAAGAAAAACTGAAATCTTTTCTTCTAAGATCAGGAAGAAGACAAGGATGTCCACTCTTATCACTTTTATTCAACATAGTAAGGAATGTTCTAACCATAGCGATCATATAAGAAACAGAAATAGGAGACATCCATATCAGTAAGGAAGAAATTAACCTCATTATTTGCAGATGGCATGATATCATACATATTAAACCCTAAAGACTCCACCAAAAAAAAATGTATTTATTACTTTTAGTCAAGTTGCAAGGTATAAAATTAACACCCCCAAAATGGTAGCATTTCTGTATACTAGCAACAAAGTAGCAGAAAGAAAAATTAAGAAAATAATTCCATTTATCATTGCCCACCAAAAGAATTAAAATACCTAGGAATAAACTCAACTGAAGAGGTGAAAGACAAGCCCTGTACTCTAAAAACTATGAAATACTGATGAAAGAAATTGAAGATAACAGAAATGGAAAGACATTCCATACTCATGAATTAGAAGAATATTTTTTAAATGTCCATACTACCCAAAGAAATCAACAGATTTAATGCAATCCCTAGCAAAATACCAACAGCATTTTTCACAGAGCTAAGACAAATAATACTAAAATTTGCATGGAACCACAAAAGACCCCTAACAGCCAAAGCAATTTTAAATAAGAAGACCAAAGCTAGAGGTATTATAATCCTGTATTTAAGAAACACTACAAAGCTGTAGTAATCAAAACAGTATGGCACTGGCACAAAAGTAGAACATCAATTAATAGAACATAATAGAGAACCCAGAAATAACCCAGAATTATATGGCCAATTACTCTTTGACAAAGGAGGCAAGAATATGCAATGAGAAAAAGACAGTCTCTTCAACAATGGTGCCGAGGCATGCAAAGGAATGAAACTGGATCCCTTTCTTACACAATACACAAAAGTAATTCAAAATGGATTGAAGACCTAAAGACAAGACCTGAACCATAAAAATCATAGACAAGAACATATGCAATAATTTCTATGACATCAGCCATAGCAACATTTTTCTAGACATATCTCCTGAGGCAAGGGAAACAAAAGCAAAAATAAACTATTGGGACTGCATCAAAATAAAATGCTTTTGTACAGCAAACAAAACCATCAACAAAACAAGAAAGCAATCTACTTAATGGGGGAAGATATTTTCCAATAATACATTTTATAAAGGGTTAATATTCAGAACATATAAAAAGAACTTATACAACTCAACACCAAAAAACAATTAATTAATTAGTTAATTAATTAATAATTAATAAAAAATTTTTAAAAAGAAAACAAATAATCCAAAAAACAGAATCAAACCTATAAACACAGAGAATTACTGATCGTTGCCAGAGGGAAGGGGGTAGGGGGATGAGTAAGATGGGTGAAGGGTAGTGGGAGATGCAGGCTTCTAATTATGGAATGAATAAGTCATGAGAACAAAAGGTACAGCATAGGTAATATCTAACCTATTGTCAAAAGCCATTCTTGTTTTACGGGTTTGTGCTTCATAAATATATTTTCTTTTTGTTACATCAATAGAATTGCCAGCAGCATACGGAGTGAATGTGTGTGTTCAGTCGGTCATTATGAGTCAGGGCACTGATGGTTTTTAATCTACTTATTTACCTGAGTTTATATTTTTTCTCACCAGGTCTTTCAAGCCATATTGGTATTAAAAGATTTTCTGTTAATTTTTTGACTTTGTCCAGGATGCAACATTTGTGGCTGGTTCTGAATATAAACAGGTATTTCTTCCCTCTACAGGAGAATTATTAATTGATTTCATGCAAGCTTAAATTTAAAAATTCTCATGTATATCAGAAATAGAGGTTGTATAGTATTGGAATCATATTCCCAACCTAAGAATAATTCCTTAATATCCTTCAGTGTGCTCAGGTTTAAATTATCTTTATGTTCCAAGATAATCATGTATATCAATGAAAGCCCTTAAATTTAGGAGACAGCTAATCTGTCTTTAGTAAAACTGCCAATTTTAAAAACTGCCAATGTTTTTTCCAAATGCCACAAGTAGTCCAGTTAGATTTTTCTGGTTCCTAGAAACAGACTCCAAAATGTACAATTATAATACCTCCAGTATTATTTCTTAAGGTAAATTTAGTGCTAAAGAAAGATTCTCTATTTGCACTTATGCAGCCAGATAGTCTTAAATATGTGTAGCACAAAGCATCTCAATGATACTCTGCTTAATTATCAGGAGTCAACTAAAACAAACGTAAAATGAACATGAGACTAAGGATTCCAAAACTAAAAAGAAGCAAGCAATATACAAAAGAATATGAGCAGATTTTTTTTCATTGTTATTCCATTTTGTTTGATATATTTTTTTAAAGAAAACAGTTTTTCACGGATCTCCAATATATGAGCTCTAGGTAAATGCTTGATATCTCTTAAAACTTCAGAAGCAGAGCCTAAGAACAAAAGGAATTAATAAATTTGTAGTGAGATGATACTTTTTATTTTTGTTTTTCTTTAGTATCATTTTACATTTTGTGATACTCTAGTCATTCAGAAAATACAAAGAATAATATAAGGACTATCTACGTACCAACCACCCACATTCAACAAATGTTAACATTCTAGCGTATTTACTTCATATCTTTTTGCCTTTTTTAAAATTTTTAAAAAATGTTTATTTATTTTGGAGAGAGAGAGCATGAGCATGCGGGAGAGGGGCAGAGAGAGACAAAGACACAGAATCCCAAGCAGTCTCCAGGTTCTGAGCTGTCAGTACAGAGCCTGACACAGGGCTTGAACTCATGAGCTGTGAGATCATGACCTGAGCCGAAGTTAGACACTTAACTCACTGAGCCACCCAGGAGCCCCCTTTTTGTCATTTAATGCACAAAAGGTTAAGATATAATCCAAAACCCCTATTTCACTTCTTGCTTTCTGATACCCTCCCGACCTAGAGACAGTCACTATTCTGAGAGAGTCATTTCCTTCCATTTCCAATTTTTCTTACTATGCATTTGTATGGTTTTATTTTCCCTGTTTATCCATTTTTTGCCTGTTTTTCCTGTGATGTGCAAAGTTATTCCTTATTTTCCTCCTAAATCAAACAAGGGTCTTGGCTTTACCTGCCTCCTCCCACCCAAACAATCTGTTCTTATTGACAAATATTTTAGTTTCATCTTTTTAGCCTCTATATATTTATTGTAATCAATAGTTAAATAAATTTATCAACATATTTTACCAATTTTCATGCTTCCTGTTTTTTCATGCTTCCTATTCTTTTTTTTTTTTTTTTTTCTGGATTTATTCTTCTTTCTACAGTACATCTTTGAATAGTTCTTTCTGGAAAAAGATGATTAGTAAATTTTATTTATTTTTACTTATTTATTTATTTATTTATTTATTTATTTTTGCTTTCTGTGTCTGAAATTATATTATCCCTTCTCTTTTGAATATATCCTAGGTGAACATTGGCTTACCTCAGCTCTTTAGTGGTGAAGTATTACTGGGTCTGGCTTGCTTTTCTGCTCTTGAGAAGTCTACCTGTAGTCTGATTATGGTTCTTGTATGGGAATATGACTTTCTTCTGTGGTAGATTTCAAGTGTTTTTTTCTTTATTTTTGATATCCTAGTTTCAATAGAATGTATCTAGCTGTAGATACATTTTTAATTTTCTTGCTTAGCACTCAAAGTTAACTGCCACGATTAAGTCTCTTAGTTTTATTAAAATCTGAAATATTATAATTTTGAATACTTTTTTTCCCTCTTTCTAAAACCAAAATAAATGTTTTATTACTGAAATTTAATGCAATGGCTGTCTTTAAAATTTTTTCTCACATGGTTAGGAATATTGATTTGCAGGTAATATTGACCGTAATTCTCCATTTCAGCCCCACCCCTCCTGCCTAGAGATTTTATACCCAGTAACCTGTACAATACTGCTGAATTTGAGTGTGTGTGGCACTGTGATGTTGACCATACCTCAGAGTAGCCATTGAGCCAGGAGACCCTTTGGCTCAGGTCTTGACAAGGAGGCTTCCTCCTTCCTTCTCCTCAGGCCACAGCTGCAGGGGCAAGCCACAGCTTTGTTGAAATTTCTTCCATTTGAATGGAAATCTTCGGTTTCAGGCAGTGAATAGAGTTCTGTCCTCCATCTACAGGATGTGCATTTAGTTTCCATTATCCCAAAGTGTCAAATTTCCTAAAGCATCAGCTTGCTTCTGGCCCCAAAGCCTTGTGGGCCTGCAAGTTCTACCTTATTTATCACTTTGTGTTTCAGTTTCATTTCTGGTCAACAAAAATACTTGTCATGCTTCTGAAAATAGCTAAGCCATAATAGGCGACTGACTCTTAATTTTGGCTAGGGTCATGATCTCATGGATTGTGGTATCGAGGACAGCAACAGGCTCTGTGCTGAGGATATGGAGCCTGTTTGGGTTTCTTTCTCTCCCTCTCAACCTGCTCCTCCCCTGCTCACAATCTCTGTCTCTCTCTCTCTCTCTCTCTCAAAATGGGTAAATAAACATTAAAAAATGATAATTTACATTTGAAAAAATCTTCAAATTAATATTTTTAAATTTCTCATGTCCTTATATCATTATTTGAAAAATATACCAAGTCCCAGAAGTGTGTTTGTCCATTCTTAAATGAGGAAATCTCTGTTTATTTTATGTCTTTTTGTGATATTTGAACGCAAATCAATTGGGGGACACTCACAATAAAATGTGAAGGAGTCCACTCATTTTCATATTCAGCAATTAATTGCTTATTTTCATGAGAATGCAAGTTTTACTCACTGAGATAAATAGTGCCATCTACTGGCTGAAGTTCTGTCGTTAGATACACTCAAGTAAAATGAGGGTTGACAGGAAATCACATCGCACCTAATCTGATTCCTTGCTTTCACCTTCATATAATGGCTCAGTGAAGAGCTAGAAATAGAACTCTGATCTAAAACACTTAGTTGTTTCAATTCAATAATGGGACCATCTTTCTAATGACTGAGACTATGGGAACTTGGAAGTAGCCATATTTGAACAGGTAAACAAGAATTTTTCATAGCACATTAGCTTTCTCTAATTCTTTAAAAATTATTTTCTTTAGTGAAAAAAATCTATTTTGAAATGTAATAAATTAAATATACTGAGTAGTCTTTAATATTATTGCAACATAAGGGGGCACCTGGGTGGCTCAGTCTACCTAGTGGCAGACTCTTGATTTTGGCTTAGGTCATGATCCCAGGATCATGGTATTGAACCTCACATCTGGCTGGCTGGCACTTTACAGTGCCAGAGCCTACTTGGTATTCTCTCCCTCCCTTTCCCTCTGCCCCTCCTCTGCTCCAGCTCTCTCTCTCAAAAAGAAAAGAAGAAACACTTTAGCTTCTGGAATAAGGTGGCAGGATAGAATGATTGGTATGTTGAGCATATTCATGATAAAATGACTTGCCCCTTCTCAAAGGCTGGGGGTCAGTCAGGCTGCTTGGTGTCTGTGTCAACTTGAGGCTAGTTGTAAGTGAGAGGGAGGCAGCGGGTAGCAGGGATCAAAGCAGGAACTGATAAATACTAATACAAAGAAAACAACTAAGTTAGATGGCAACGACATATCCCAAACAAAATCTTGGTATATAGGTTAATGTGTCAGAGTTTTAAAATACAATGATAATTTCCTATAAAATTTATGTCAGTAAATAGTTATTTACAAAATAGGTTTATTATTTCTCACTTGAATTTTATTTAAGCCAGGAGACTCAAATCCCACCTCTTGATAATTACAGGGATCTGTAGCCTCTAAAGACAGTTATCACTGTTTACTAAATCCTAAGATTATGGGAGACCTTAATATTTTAGTTCATTGATAATATAATTTCTAGTCAACATATCCCTTATTACAATCTCCAGATATAATCAGCTATCTAGAGTCATAACCATAAGATTGATTAGCAAACAGCAAAATAAATCTAATTAGAGAATTTTGAAGACTCAATTTTTTTTTAAGCTAAGTGTTTTAAATCTCATATTTCTAATAAGGCAAATCCTAATTTTATTTTCAAAATTATTTAACACAGCAAAATTATATACTAATTTTAAGAAAAAATTAAATTTTTCTTAGTCCAAGATCAGCTAAAACAAAACCAAAACCATAACTTATGAGTTGCTCGAAGAGGTAGAAAATGAGGGTCAGAACAATCAGACTTGATTTTCTCATCCAAGAGAGAAAATCTCCCGAGTATTAGAGACTGAGGCTAGGCGATCAACACCAGAGAAGTTTACAGGAACTTGGAGATGACATCTGACTGAGCCTCATACACCTACAGTTCATGCCCAGATATTTGCTACCTAAGCCAGGGAGCCCCCACAGACACTTGAAGTAAAACGTTTGTCCAGAAAAACATCAACTCAAGTGGTATAAGCTGTTGCTGTCACTAGTCAAGATAAACAATCAGCACGATTGTCCAGATTCTTCATTAAAATCAAACATTTTCCATATGGCGATGGAGCACTTTGGCCAACAGAATGGAAGCACCACAGCTTCTAGAGATAAATGTAATAATCACAAACACTAATGTTGAAATTATAAATGTGAAATGGTAAAGAGGTAAGCCTTTCCTCAAGTAACATGTATCAATGTGTCAGCTATGGAAAACCAATGAGAAATCTCTTAATTGATGGCTTTCCAATTTTTCTTCAACTGAAACGAAAAATAAAAGTTAATGGACCCAAATGTAGAAGTCTGATTCCTACAGGGCCCTATTAGCTTCCTTATCTCACATGACCACAATCTTACGAGAAACACATCCAACTGCTCTGTATGTTTTTAAACAAAATGATGTGGAAATTCAAATACAAACTGGTTATATTCCTGGAAGAATATTTAATTTCTTAATAGCCTGTATTTTTACATTTTACTTTTGAACATGTATGTATTCTTGTTTCAAAACTGCCATTTGAGGAAAAAAGTTGTCTACTAAGTGTTTTCATATATAACATATATGAAATCCATATTATTATATATATCATATATAATATATATCATATAGAATGACAGTGAACAATATTTTATTTCAAATTTTGAAAATAATGGGGCGCCTGGGTGGCGCAGTCGGTTAAGCGTCCGACTTCAGCCAGGTCACGATCTCGCGGTCTGTGAGTTCGAGCCCCGCGTCAGGCTCTGGGCTGATGGCTCGGAGCCTGGAGCCTGTTTCCGATTCTGTGTCTCCCTCTCTCTCTGCCCCTCCCCCGTTCATGCTCTGTCTCTCTCTGTCCCAAAAATAAAAAAAAAATAAAAAACGTTGAAAAAAAAAATTAAAAAAAAAAAAAAAGAAAATAATATTCATTTTTGGATATTTTTGGTTGTACTTAGTTATCAAGATTTCTAAAAAAAGAGGAGGTGTTTTTAAAATTCTATCACCATAGAAGGGTATAAAATTGAGACCAATAATCCTACCACTAAAATTTTGTATTTTATATTGCTAGATTAGAACTAAGACAAAAGCACACACAAAAAGATCAACTATTTCTTGTATTCTAAAAATATTCAGGAAAATAAATAATACTTAAAGAGAAAATGTTCTACAATGTCTGGTTGTGGTAGTTTATTTGGAATTTTTTTTTCCTTTTTTAGAGAAAAATTCATGAGTTTTATAAATATAACTGTGTAAAATAGTTAAACGTTTAGATATTTGTGATGAAATAATGATAATACATACATTCAAAGCTAAAAAAAAATACCTGGAATTTACAAGTTGTTGTGTTTTTTTTTGTTGTTGTTTTAAGTCTATTTTGATTTATTTTGAGAGAGAGAGAGACAGGGTCAGAGAGAGAGAGGAAGAGGGAGAATCCCAAGCAGGCTCCACACTATCAGTACAGAGCCCAGTTGCAGGGCTGGAACTCACATACCTCAAGTTCATGAGCTCATCCAAAGTCCAAAGTAGGATGCTTAGCTTAATCGACTGAGCCACCCAAGTATACTACTTGTTTGTTCGTTTTTTTGTTTGTTGTGTTGGGGAGAGGTTGTTTTCTAGAATAGATTCTGTTGATAATGAATGTCTTTCTAACACAAATGTAACAATTGCTTTCCAGATATTTCATTAGGTAATATTTTTTTTCATTTACTTTTGGATCTTTCTCCCATTGTCTTATTATCTCTTCCTTTCTGACTGATTTTATGGTTGTGCTGGAATAAGCAAGGACCTGGAACACATCACTTGCATTTCTTACTAGCAAGCTAATTACAGACACATTAAAGACGCTAAGTCCTTGTCTTCATTTCAGTACTTAAGCAGTGTATCAAGAGAACCTAAGTACTGTGGACAATGGAGAGGCCTGGCCTTGGCCAAATAAATATGACACAAGATATAAACTAAGACTAGATGGTGTTTAGACTGTTAAATTATTTTGATTTTAGGACTTAATTTTAAATGTTTATAGATTCATTTAAACATGTTATTATCCTATTAGAGTGGAAGTCACATTCTCACGTGACTATGAGTAGGTCAGAGGGCAAGATCTGGAGCACAAATTCAGGGTTCATAATGGATTTGCACCAGATGTGCCTAAAGCCATGTACAGAGAAGTGGTTCCACTCACTCTGGATTGAGCCTTCTCTAAGCACATTGTTCTGCCTGTGAAGCAATGACCACCAAGCATTGCTATCATACTGATCCATGTCAAGATAGCATTGAAAACAGTTCTGGTCAATGATCAGAGTGAATATCACCTTTTTAAATATTCCATGGTCAAGCTACTCCAAAAAAGCAAGTGTCAAACAGTAATTACTTAGAATTGTGTTTACAACATGACTGTCAGTGAATTTAATAAATTGTCCAAATAATGGTTCCATGAGAACTGATAGTAAAAGGTTTTAAAAATACTACTTGAGAACTGAAAATAATTATTTTTTTCCCTTTCAGAATGAAAATGTAATGATGTTGTTCAGAATTTTTAGGGGCGCCTGTGTGGCTCAGTCGGTTAAGCGGCCGACTTCGGCTCAGGTCACAATCTCGCGGTCTGTGAGTTCGAGCCCCGCTCGGGCTCTGTGCTGACAGCTCGGAGCCTGGAGCCTATTTCCGATTCTGTGTCTGCCTCTCTCTGACCCTCCCCCGTTCATGCTCTGTCTCTCTCTGTCTCAAAAATAAATAAACGTTAAAAAAAAATTTTTTTTAAAAAGCTTAAATTTCTCATTATTGAGGTTATAGTAGGTTAATTCTACAACTTTATAGATTACTGTAATACTTTTTAAAAACCTTAAAATGACTTCAAAAGAAAAAAATAGTACATAGTAAGTAAACTAAAAGGGATGAAACATTCAGGTAATATACATTGGCCTCAGGGTACATATATAGATGTATATTCATTGTTTAATGAGTCAATCAACAAATATTTTCAAGTTCCTAGTGTTATGTCAAGGAGCGCTACTTGTCCAAGTGATTTTTGGTTATTCTGCCTTGCAACAGTACCACTCAGTTCTCATGGTGATTAGGGGGACAACCACCAGAAGATGAACGTAATTTAGGGATGTGTCCAAGTTTGGTTCTGGCCTCTGGATTTGGCCCAACTCTAACATTAAGATTCATCTTTGGTCTTATCTTTTGAAAGCCCAAATGGACAAATGTCTGCTGCAGTGTTATTTCTGGAATAGTCAGTAGGTGTATGATCAAATAGATTACCATCTATATCTAAGCAAGTAACATCATGATATGAACAAGAAACAAGGACATACACTTCTGATGCATCGTTAATGTCTCATTATTCACTTGCAAATATAGGTAACTTGGAGTGAAAATATATTTATAATAAAGTTCTATCGGTTAAAGTATGAATATATATTATTACAGTAATAAAATAGAGTAATAATTAGTGATGGTTGTGCAAGCTGTGAATTATAGTTACATAAAGCTTTTTAACAACTTTCACTGTGAAATAAATAGGGAAATAGATTTAATAGATTGACCTTTATGAATGTTAACAGAAAACGTATTCCAAAGATAAATTTTAGGAAGAGCGCTGTGTTCTTTTGGAGCCAACAAACTGCTCTAAGTAATTTAATTACCAATAAATAAAAAATAAAGACTAGATCATAGTATGTTTCTATCTTTGTAGAAGTGTTTGGGGACTAGTATATTTAACACTAAGTAAAACAACCTCTAAGAACTGTATTTAATGTTCAATTATTTAATTCTCATTTTAACCATAGTGTTTCAATAAAAAGTTCTATTTGATAGTCCTGTAGTCTTAGAAAAGATGATTTAACAGATGGGATACCAACTTGGCCTCCTTTGTTTATCACATGTGACAGGTGGCAACAGTATCATAAGCAGGAACCTAAGCAAAATGAACGAAAATATTCTTTACATCAATTTGTACCCCAAGTGTGGTGTGGGAACTGGAAGAAACAGTCTTGGACTTCATGGTGATGAGATATTCTTGTTTCTGTACTATTAAGCCAAACAATTAGTTATTAAAATAATTGACCTATATATTAAAATTTCTGAATTATTCTTTTATTCTGTATGTTCATTCTAGAAGACAATAGACTGCTGTGGCCAAACACTGATTTTTGACACTTAGACATTTGACCTCTTTGTTAAAGTGTGTGCATCACATATGTGTGTGTATGCATATATGTGTACACATGCACATATATATACGTATATATATACATATATATATATGTATATATATACGTATATATATAATTATCTTTGGGGAAAATAGTTTTTAACTATGACAAAATATAGAATAATTGGAAATTCAGAAGAATTTTAAAAAAATACAGCATAGTCCCACATTCCTACAAAAGCATAGTATATAATTTTAGTTTTTTTTTCCCCATAAGTATAATTCACATGTACATGCACATACACACACACAGACACGTTCACTCTTTTGGGGTTATGTAGATAAAAATTCTAAAATGCTGAGGGGATACCTGTTTTAATTCTTCAGGGTATTTTTACTTTTTGTGAATAATTCTTTTACATTGTTAAAAAATACATCTCTGTATTTGTTTACTAAATTGTCTGGAAAATTTATATATTTTTATATGAGTATCTCTTCACACTGCTGCCCTGAATGGGGCAAAATGACAAATTTTCTTTTCATATTTTAGAGTGAGAGTATAAGTGGGGGAGAGGGGCAGAGGGAGAAAGAGGGGCGCAGAGAGAGAATCTTAAGCAGGCTCCATACTCAGCACTTGGTACCAAACTGACCTAGAAAAAGCTGGATAGATATTTGATCTTGTGAGTATTTTCTCTTGTTCTGTATGATTAAGATGAAATACATCACATTTGCATAAACATAAACATATTCATATACAGGAACAATTTAGTTTATATTTGGACTTTAATAATATACTCAATCAACCTTTGCTGCCATAAAATCAATTATGAATTAATATTAATGTTTTTCTTAAATATTTTATATTAAGAGGAACATGGTTATTCCTCTTCTTTCAAGTTCAGTTTCTAGCATTGTTTCTTCTGAAGTTGAGGTCTATTAACTAACATAAAGATAGATGTAAGAGGTTCACAAGAGAGCCATCTTGTTTTGTCCTCAGAGGCTAAAATTTAATGTCTACTCTCATTATGGATATCACACCTAATCTACTTCCTAATGACTTTTTTTTTTTTTAACCAAGCTGTAATTATGTCCTCTGCATCAGTATCTAGTGATAAAAGGCCAGGTACAATTACCACACTGAGAGGGGGGAGCTGTGTACATTTTTAAGGTAATGTATTCCCCTTAATTTCTGCCCAAACACCCAGAAATTGATTGCTTCTGAGATATCTTAGTTTCAATGGAAATCCATAATTTTGAATGAACTTTGTATTCCCTCTGTGATTTATTACCTGCCTGTGGGATTTGAGGTTTTTTAGCCAGAGAGAATTTACAGAGATTTGTACAACTTTGTGTATCAATTTCTTTTTCATTTCAGTCAAAGCTTTAAGTAGTACAACTATTTCTAGGGTTATTTAAGATTATTTTTATTCTTCCAATTCTGAAAATCTCTAATTGTCTAGCCTGGTCTTTACATGTATACTTTAGGAATAGTATTCATTAAAATGGCATTTGAAAACAACAGCAGAAGAAAATACTTTATAGAAAAATCTTAAGTACTGAACAATAAAATAATTAGCCTGGATTGATTTACTTTGGTTTTAATTGTTATATATCATTCAAATTAAATGCTTTCTGTTTAATTATTCTAATCTGACTGAATTCAGGAAGAGAAAAAAAGAATTTAAGAAATCAAATGAATGGTAAAATCAACTTACTAAGCTTGATGTAGTTTAAAAAAGAATAAATAGAGGGACACCTGGGTGGCTCAGTTGGTTAAGTGTCTGACTCTTGGTTTCCACTCAGAGCATGATCTCACGGTTTGCGAGTTCGTGCCCCGCATCTGGCAGTGCAGAAACTGCTTGGAATTCTCTAGCTCTCCCTCCCCCCTCTCTTCCACTCCCCTGCTCATGCTCTGTCTGTCTCTCTCTCTCTCTCTCTTTCTCTCAAAATAAATAAATAAACTAAAAAAATAATAATATAATTTAATCATAATCAGTGGAATTTGATAATAAATAGATATTGACAAGCTCTCAAATTCATAGAATCCAACTACAAAACAAAAGCTACACTCCTCTCTTCACTGTTTTGGCTAAGGTACTTTTTTGAGTAGGCTGAAGCACCATCAATAAAACAAGTTTAATCTCTCTACTTAGATCTAATCATTCCCTTCTTTGTAAATTAGACTTCTGAAGAGGTCTCTATGTGGGCTATAGAAAATGCTTTTATATCTTTGTGTGTGTGCTTCTTGTTAGGTGTGCATTTCTAGAAGTCACCTTGTATTTTTAGGAGTTGTATAAGTACCTTGAATGCAGGTGAATCAAAGAACTTCTCCCAGTAACAAGAATTATATATATCTTTGGGAATCACCCTATTAAATATTTGATAATTCTAATCATTATAAAGTGTTGTTATAACGAGCTGAATTGTCTCTCCCTGTAGGATTTACTTAGAGACCTTGTTTTTGTTATTATTTTTGTTTTCTTGAGACAATACACAAAACCCTAAACTCATTGGACATGGGTTATTTCATACGCAATTATTGAGGCAGTCAATGATATTTCCCTACCCTATATCCCTCTTCTACATGTTAAGTAAGTATCTCATCCCCAGTTATCCCAAACTGAAATCATGGGGCATGGTTTTAATAATTTTATAGAACCTCTTGGTTTTTCTCCATTAAAAGAAATTATGTAGGTCCAGATTACTTGGAAAAATGGTTCTCAAAAGTGACATACTATGTGTTTGAACACATAAAGCCAGACCCCTGTAGTTCTAGAAACTTTATTTCCTAAAGGGAATGATCTGCTAGTTACATGTTTACATGTAAAATCTGACTGTATACTTCTTTAGTTACGGCAACACTGGGGAAGAAAAGCTATCTTCCACGTGAAGTTAACAGGTGCTGTACGCATACACAACACATATACATAATTTGTTCTTTGATCAGATTAGCTTGGAAAACTTCCGGTTAACTCAAGTGCTGGCAAATTTAAATCTAAAAGGCTTTTAAATAGTAGAACACATCAGTAATTTTAACGTGCTACTGTGCCTGATGACTCCCTTAGGGATGAACATGGCGTAGTGTTTCCCAAACATTTTTGACACCAAATCCCTTTTAACAGCGTGTCTTGCAGTGCATATTTTGAATTAGAATATTGTTACTCTTTGGAGCATGAAAAATTATAGGAGGTACACAGCCATCTGAAAGGTGAAACTGAAGTTAGTCATGCAACACAAATCTGACTAATTATCATGGAAGATTCCTATTTTTTAGTCCTAAATGCTGAACTGAATAGTAGAAGTCTAGGATTTGTCAACAGAGTATGGTATTGGGCAGTTGGTTCTTGGAAAATGAGTCAAAAGATGGCATTCTCCAAGTGCAGACAAGTTAAGAGCTAGAGGTGACTTTAATTCTCCAAGGGGAAACTTTGGCTCTGTACTTACAAAGCGCTATGAACTCATTCAGGATAGAAAGCTCCTTTTTCTTTTGGGACAACCTGTAAACTGAGGCAGAGTTTGGGCCTTGGCTGAAATCTTGTGAGTGAACCTGTTTCTATATTTCTTGAAGTCTCTGATAATTTCTCTTGTGTTTTCTCTTAGTGTTCAGTACAATCTCTGAAAATTCCAACCAGGCTCAATTTTGTAAGGCACATGCAAAATAGTTTTGTCTTTGCTAGTACTGGAGGAGAGCAATGCACACTAGCATTCAACTTTATGATGGACACCATATTAAGCGGCTGAATTCTGACAAAAAGGCAAAATGTACTGACAGGTTTATAAGGTCTGTTTTATCAGATGCCCTTCCCCATGTGGAGACCCTCATTTGTTACTAGCTGCTAAAATCTGAAAGATTCTGCACGCATTAGTGGAAATGATTTTCTTACAAACTGTTAGTTCAGTCATGCATTATTTATCCCCCCCCCCTTTTTTTGTCTGAGGGAGCCACATTACCTATTGATTTGCCTTGAGCTGATAATTAAAGAAAACAACAAATCTTTCTTTTTATTCTATTTTCTTTACCTCTGTTTGCTATTTAGTTATCTTTACCTTTGGAACCCAAACCAAGAATTTATATTGATTGCTTTTAAATGCAATTTTAAGGATTTAGGCCAATCTTCTAATCTTTCTCCTTATTATTTCACCCAGCTTCTCTCCTCCAGTATAATGTTTTACATCCACAATTTTATCTGCAAATGTGATAAGTATCCTAATTCTTTATTCAAAGAATAAAATGTAACAGACTAGGATCAATCTAAGTGTCACAAGCACTTTATTTTCTCCTTAATTACATTAATATCTAGCCTGTTTCTTGGTATATCCCTAAGGATATCTTGAGATACCTTGTCAAATATCTCATCAATTGCAGATACACAAGGGAAACAAGAGCAAGCCACACATTTACTAATTGGGTAATATTTCTTAAAAATATTAAGATAATTTAAATGTTATAGTACTATTATCTTTTGCTTCTTAACAATTTTTTGGTGGAGCTCAGAAAAAAAAATAATCCAATAGTTATTGGCTTTCAGACCTTATCAAAATTATTTAAATATCCTGGGCTTCAGTTTCTTCATTTTTAAGTAAGGGATCAATCAAAATTATATATTTAACATATCTGGCAAAATCCCGGAACTCAGATTTTCAGCAAAGATAGGTTTTCTTACCAAAGTCACTATAATTACCTTGATAATATAAAGTATCTTTCTTAAAGATGTGCTGCTTTCCTGACTATTAAAGGACATCAATGTAAATTCTAAGTATTATATGAACAGAGATTAAAGTGAAATAGATACATTTATCAACTGATCAGTAGAAATCTGCACTTTGAATTTAGAAGTATAACACAGAGTAACATTCAAAATAATGTTATACAGTTAAAAAGAATTGAATGCCTACCATATATTCCACCCTCCATTAATATAGGGGACAGGGGAAAAAAAGATTCAAATCTAAGATTTAAAGTATGGCCCTTTTTAAAAAGTACACCACAATCTAGTAAAGAAAACTTATCGAAAGCAAATAATTACAACTCAGTAAGCTGAGTTCTTCAAAAGTAGGTCGTGCAGAGAATTTGAGGAGTAAAAAAAAAAAATGGCTCAGTTAACTGTCCCCAAAATACTCAGAGAATTCAGAGAAGAGGCATTTTTGCTGTTTTATATAGCAAGTGGAAGTTTTAAAGGGAATAACATTTCTTGCTTAGGAAATGGTGAAGGGTTTAGTGTGGCTATAACATATGGCTGAGTTGGACTCTCCAAAAAATTAAGCTCAATATGTTTTTGTGAACTTTATATATATATATGTTTACAACTTTAAGGCTTTTTTCTATAGGTGCCCTTGATTTAGGGAAAAAATACACAGTCAAGAAGCATTTAGGAGAAATAATGACACAAACTTTGGTACTAATTATTTTTGAACAATGAAAGAAGATCAGTGTGAATTTAAATTTCTGGTGACTAAACAGATAATAGTAAAATAGAGTTATGAAATGATGCAAGAGTAGCAAATTGGAGGTATATGTGGAGCTTGAGCTATTCAAGAAAATAACAAATTGTCCAATATTCAGCAGCCATGTGTCAATGAAGCCCCTGTGCTCATAAGAGACTATAGCTATAGATACAAATTTTATATACCATTTGCATCACTTGTCATTTTATTTTGATTATATAAGTCATATATATTCATTATGGAAAACATAAAATGTATGCAATAAAAAATAAAAGTTCCTCCTAATCCTACCATCTGTTAATAATTACAGGGATAATTTAGGCTTATGTCCTCCCAAAATTGGAGTTATAATGCTTATTCTTTCTTCACTTTATATGATAAGCATATTTCCATGCCCTTACATATTAATTTAAAAATAGTTAAATGGGGTTGCCTGGGTGGTGAGTCAGCTGAGCGTTTGACTCTTGATTTCGGCTCAGGTCTCAGGTATGGGATCACGCCCTGTGTCAGTCTCTGAGCTGAGCATGGAGTCTGCTTGGGATTTTCTCTCTCTCTCTCTCTCTCTCTCTCTGCCTCTCCCCCACTCACTCTCTGTCTCTAAATAACTACACAAACATTTAAAAAATGAAATAAAAACAATTAAATGCTATATTGTATTATATAGACAGATCTTAGAATTATTTAATTCCATACTACTAGATATTTTAGGCATTTCATTTGTTACAGTAAAATATTGTTGTTTTTACTGTCTTTTTCGTAAATATCTGCACACATTTATGATTTTCCCCTATTAACTACATTTCTAGCAGTGAAGTTAATTTAACAAAATATATAAAAATTTAAGGAGAAAAACGGAGAGTTTTCAATTGCCCTCCATAAAGTTGGTCCCATTTTGCATTTACTTTCCCAAGCAGTAAGACCCATTTCAGTGGATTTAATTGTAACTGTAAAGTTGAATTTCATGTTTCCTAATTGACTCTATCTTTGAAAACAAGATGCTTGTGACTGATCCTGAAAAGGGAACGCATGGCCATGTAGTAATAGCCTCTATTTTTATAATTATGTTAACACTAAAAACAGATTTCTCTTAGAAAACCCTTTTGAGTCAAGAAAAATGTTGCTATGGCTTGGAGCTACTAACCCAAATCGGGGATATTTCCTGGTTTACCACGTGGGTGTGAGTCAGTGAGAAAGTGAGAGATACAAAGATGGCATACACACATATAAAAAATACCACTTATCAGGACACTGTTATTTTAAAGATAAAAGGACAGACATGCGAAATATAATAATGTTAATAATTTCATTATTCTTAACTTTATTTTTCAAAGAAACTCCACAAATTGTTGAGTAGGCAAAGCTGAAAAGATGGTAAGTTTTTAAATAGAAGAATTTTCATAATAATACCTGAATATAATAGATTAGTAAACAAATGTTAAACGTGATATTCGAATTTCAAGAGAGTTTAGAAATTTTATACTAAGCAACTACTAATACAAAATTTTGTGCCTTGAGTGAATTTATTCCCTTATCACATTGAATTTTATACTGTGTCTGACTTTAATAAATGTACTTATTTTTTTGAATGTTTGTAATTGTGATATCTAAATTTAAGGGAAGGACTGATGTAACTCTCCTGTATTTGCAATGGGTATTTATCTTGAATTACAGGATTGCAAATATTTTGTTATCAGGCTGCTGGATGACTCAAGCCCTAGGGAGATGCTGGCCATTTGTACAAATTAGAGAAATTATTACCAGAAATAATAAAAAGGGTATGTACATGATGTAAGACTGTGTTGTCATTGATTCATTTCTCTTGAGACTTTTAATTTGTTAAGAAATTGTGAGGTTTTCTTTGTTGTTTTTTTTTTTAAAGATTCCAGTTCATTTTTTAATCAGAATTAATGCCTTATCTGTTTTCATTCAATGTATCAAAGTAAACACTGAGCAAGAAACTTTATGGCAAAACAGTTTATTTATTTTTATTACCTTTATGTGATTTTATTTTTAACTTACATCCCCAAAGTTAAAGAGAAATCTAACTGGACCACTTAGTACTAATGAAAAGATTTAAAAACAATATAAAGGTTTAATAAAGTAGTTACGATAGAAAGAGTCACAGTCTAAGTACATATCATTTATTGGGCACTCTGTGGCATTTAGAAGCTAAGCCACATATATACCAAAGTCACATAGTTAATAGTGAAACTGAGGCTTGGATTTTGAGTTTTTCTTACCTCAAAGCCCATGCAACAGCCATGAAGTGAGAGTAGGATTAACTAACTGGTAACTGAAGGACTGGACTGGGAACTATGTTGATCCCAAATGAAAGGCTTGGGACTGCCAGGAACCAAGCATCTCCCCAAGGCATCCAGCCCCTCACCATGTTAAAAGAAAGCCAGAAAGCGTCAGAGAATCAGTCCAAGTAATCAGAATACTTTCTTACAGAATTTCTTACTTAGTTTAGCTTTCTGATCTACCTTTTACTTCACTGCCAATTTCTATCCAAATTGATCTGCCTTCCACCCCTGCTTTTGTACCTGACTCATACTTTCATTTGCCCCCATCAGCTATATTCTGTACACCTGCCCTTATCTCTGGAATATCTTGAGTTACCTGGACTATAATACTGAGTCCTAGTGCTGTTCCCAGAGTTCAGGAGTTTGGATTATTTTATAATACCTCTATTTTTTTTTTAAATGAAGAATCTCCTGTAAATGAGAATTTACCTCTTGCTGCTTTCCCATGTAGAGACTCTCTTCTCCTAGGCATTGTTAATTAAAACAGGGATCCCGGGGTTAGGAGTGGCAATAAAACAACTGAGAATCCTTCTTCTGAATTCTGATCAGCAACAGAATGAGTTCCTTTTAGAATTATCACTTAACTTTTCAATTACCCCACAGAATTTTACATTTGTTTTGTCAGAAATCAAAGAATTGGGTGAAAGTAAAATCAGTAAATATCTCTATGGTGATTAATGAAGGGGAAACATAATATAGTCTGAAAATCAAAAGACCTAGTTTTTGGTCTTACTACAGAGCAATCTTAATTCAGACACTCAACTTATGTAAGTTGTTAATGTCATTTGAGAAATAAAGGAAGTAAGTGATCCCTAAAGTATTTAACAGTCATAATAGTGTATAACAATATGATTCCAACGAGCAAAAGGGGAATCTAAAGATTACAAGTATACAGGAGTGGGCTTATTAACCAGGCCTCTAGTGAAGTAAGTGCACCAATTTAATATAACAAGATGGTATACTTATAACTAGATCAATGTTATTTCATTTACCCCTGAAGTTTCAACTTGACATTATGAAATTGTTTTTGTAGTCCTAATAACTTAGCCTAGAAAATATTAAGAAATGTTAGCAAGGTTCTCTTAATGCTCTTGGTGGAAAAATCTATGAATAGAAAATGTTTTAAGGAGTCTCAGACTTGAGTCCCAAGCACAGTTGATCACACATGATCTCATTTATGAGTTTAAGCAGTTTAAGATGGACCTTTTATTGATTAGAAGCATAAATTTGATTATGCAAATTTAACTCTTTTTTATAAAAACAAAATTATCATAAAATATAAATGTAAATGACAAACTACAGTATGTTTTAGAATATATACCGCAAATAATTTAACAAAAAATAAACACTGAACATATATATGAAATGCTAGTTCATAAAATATCTGGTTCACAAAATACCTTCAATTCATTACCAACTGAAAAAATGAAAATTTTAAATAAAAATATACGATATTTTCTCAGTTTGGAAAATTTTTAAAACCCTGGTAATATTAGGCCTTAGTAAGGATGTGAGAATACTCATATTTTCATATCCTGTTGGAAGTAATGTAACTAGATACCACTTTTCTGGTAGACATTTTGATATGTATTATTCTGCCTGAATTGGCATTGTATCTGAATTAGGAATTTCACTTCTAGAACACTATGCTAAATTTATATTTTTTTGCTACAGTATTAGCTATCATCTGGAAAATTTGGGGAAAGAAAACAGCTAAAAATATGGGTTAGTTAACTATTTGTGATATATTAGAATACTAGGAACATAGAAAAAAAGCCTGATGATACAGTTTTATATTTATTGATATTAAATATTATGAAATATTGTTAAATAAAAAGCAAGTTTATTATTATACATCATTGTTATTACTACTAGTATTTTTTATTTTTTAATTTTTTAAATTTTTTTTTAAATTTTTTTTTAATGTTTATTTATTTTTGAGACAGAGAGAGACAGAGCATGAACGGGGGAGGGTCAGAGAGAGAGGGAGACACAGAATCTGAAACAGGCTCCAGGCTCTGAGCTGTCAGCACAGAGCCCGACGTGGGGCTTGAACTCACGGACCGCAAGATCATGACCTGAGCCCAAGTCGGATGCTTAACAGACTGAGCCACCCAGGCGCCCCACTACTAGTATTTTTTAAATTTATTTTAATGTTTACTTTTGAGAGAGAAAGAGAGAAAGAGAGACAAAGCATGAGTGGGGGAGGGGCAGAGAGAGAGAGAGAGAGAGAGAGAGAGAGAGACTGAATCTGAAACAGACAGGCTCCAGGCTCCGTGCTGTCAGCACAGAACCTGACACGGGGCTCAAACTCAGGAATCATGAGATCATGACCTGAGCCAAAATCAAGAGTCATACACTTAAGGCATCCCACAACGTTGTAAGATTTTAAATCAAAGGACTCTGCTAAATCATGTCTGGATTTCTGAAACTGAGATAATTAAATGTGTTGTTCTAAGCTGCTAACTTCGTGCTAATTTGTTACACTGAAATAGATATAAATGCATTTGTGAAATAAATTAATATGTCCAAGTTTCCCATCTGTAAAGTAAGAAAAAATAAAAATAATTACATTATGGACTTTGGTCAGGATTAAATAAAACACCTGAATGACTGTCATGCAGTAAGTGCTCAATAAATATTTGTCATTATAATGGGGTGGATAAAATTTTTTCTGTACTTGATTTCTATCTGAAATGTCTAGAGCTGTCATCTCAGGGGAATGGAGATGAAGTCAAAAGTAGAATAATAGGCATCACACTCCCTGATTCCAAACTATTTCACAAAGCTCTGGTAATCAAAACAACATAGTACTGGCACAAAAACAGATACATAGATCAACTGAACAAAATAGAGATTCTAGAAATAAACCCACCTGTATACGGTCAATTAATTTATGACAAAGGAGCCAAGAATATATAATGGGGAGGGAACAGTCCCTTCAATAAATGGTGATGGGAAAACTGCACAGCCACATGCAAAAGAATGAAACTGGACCACTATCTTATACAACACTCAAAAATTAACACAAAATGGATTAAAGTCTTGAATGTAATATCTTAAACAATGAAATAGTAGAAGAAAACATAGTCCATAACTTCCTTGACATCAGTCTTGGTGATGAATGTTTTTGGATCTGACACCAAAAGCAAAGGCAACTAAAGCAAACATCAACAAGTAGGACTACATCAAACTAAAAACCTTCTGCACAGTGAAGGAAACCATCAGCAAAATGAAAAGGTGACCTACTAAATGAGAGAACATATTTGCAAATCATATATCCCATAAGAAGTTAATATCCAAAATATATAAAGAGCTTACACAGCTTAAAAACAAACAAACAAACAAATAAAAACAGCCCTATTAAAAAATGAGCAGAATACTTGAAGAGACATTTTTCCCAAAAAGACGTACAGATGGTTGACAGACACATAAAAACATGTTTACCATCATTAATCATTACAGAAATGCAAATCAAAACCATAAAGAAACATCACTTCATACCTGTCAGATTAGCTATGCTCTGAACTACATGAACCTCAGGAATCCACCTCATCTCACCAAACCTCAATAATCAATGGGAGCAACTATATTGCCTTGCAGGTAGAACTGAATCGAATAAACTATGTAAGCACTTAGCGCAGTTTCTAATTCAGAACTAGCACTCAATAAAGAGCAGCAAATCTTCCCTTGCTTTCTTGAATATCTTTGACAAAAAAAGGTTTTGTAATTCTGGAGCTCACAGCTTTCAAAAATATCCAATGGAGAAGTGGGACCATATTATTATGTATCTTTCATTATGGACTTAGAGCTGAAGTACCCTCTTGTCCTTTCTCGTTGGCCTTCTATTTTTTGCACCTAGCACACATCTTTCCCCTATAAGACAGGGCCTCTTTGGGTCAGTTTGTCACCATCCAATATGATGTCAACTCATCTTAGTTGCAGGTGGCTTTCTGTATAGCCAATCTTAGTGACTTAAAGTAAATAGACAAACACAGTAAGTCCCAGTTTGAAGACTACACATTAGTTCTGTGGTTTACCCTGGTGTGACAACAAAAACATTGCCTTTGGGCTTAAGATTTCACATCTATAAAAATGGATTATATCCATCTCAAAGAATTTTGGAGAGAACTAAATTATATAAAATGCTATGCTCATAAAAGAGTTGTTCAATGAATGACATCGGTTGCTTAGTTGTTAATGTCAATATTATTATCATGATTGCCATTATTTTTATAGCCACAGAACTTAAAAAGGCCCAGAACAATGTTTGCATGTGACTGAATGAATGTATGTAGTCTTACTGCTGCTCAAGTAGTGTCATCTGGATCTCTGAGGGCGAGCAATATTTTCTACTAGAAACATGAATTTCTATATTGGTAGCATTCATAGAACATATGGATGGTTTCAAATGGCATCTACTTGTAGCTTCTGATGACAATGCAACTCAGCCATGTAGCTGAGTGTAGTGGTGAGCCCTTAAAAATGCAGCTGGTTTGGCCTCTTTAAATAAAAAAAGGCAAGAAAAAAGTGGAAAACAGATTTATTTATAAACCTTCCTACACAGACACAAGGTGCAGTTTTGTTTTTGTGACACACCAGCAACTCTTTAAATATTTATTGTCAACCTGGGAATTCATGTGTAGACTGAAGGCATATTTAGGCCTTTAATATGCCATCTCAGCAGAGCCTGCTTAAGGCTGCCCATCTGGAAGATGAAACTTTAGAACCAATTTTAAAATATTTTTTTATGGACATACAAAACTGTTTCTAGCTGATTTTTACCATGACATATGAAAGCAAACCTGGGGCTTTTTATTTGAGAGTTAACATTTAAACCAGAAAGACAATTTATTTCCAGAACACCTGTAGCAAACTCCTGTATAGTGAAGCCTAATTTAAATTCAGTTCTATAAAGCCAACTGGAGAACAATGTATGAATAAAAGTGGAGAGATATATTTTCTTATTTTGACACCAAAAGCAGTAAAAAAGTATAGTTAAAATTTTATTCTCATTTCTTCTCTTTAGACTTAATGGATTGGTTTAATGTGTTGAGTCTCTGCCAATTGAGAAAAATTGCTCAGAATTTTACCAAATACATTTCCAAATGAATGAGACAATATTACATTTCTCTTTGAATTACTGTTTTACCAATTTTTAAAATTCTTTAAAAAAAAAGTTAAATGCTTATTATAGAATCTCAAATGCCATAGGACTCATCAGAACTCGTATATTCCTTTTAGTCTTTCACAAACACATCTCCTGTAATTTGAAGGGTTAGTCTTCCTTCCCTCCCCTATCCCTTCCTTCTCTAACTCCAATCATCTCCTTCCTCACCCCCTTCCTTCTTTCCTACTTCCTTTCCTCTTCTTTCTTGGATTTTTATTAGCTAGTAATATTGATGTGAAAGTGTGAACAATGTCTAAATATTTAACCCCCTTTCCTCCCTCAATAGTTCAAATTATATTCTTCCAGGGGCGCCTGGGTGGCTCAGTCGGTTAAACGTCAGACTTCAGCTCAGGTCACGATCTCGTGGTCCATGAGTTCGAGCCCCGCATCGGGCTCTGGGCTGATGGCTCAGAGCCTGGAGCCTGCTTCCCATTCTGTGTCTCCCTCTCTCTCTGTCCCTCCCCCATTCATATTCTGTCTCTCTCTGTCTCAAAAATAAATAAACGTTAAAAAAATTAAAAAAAAATTATATTCTTCCAGAAGCTATGTTTAAATAATTTTTCTATAAAATTTTCCAAAAATGTTGTACAATATTTAATATGAGGTTAAGAGACATTTATGGAAGGTGGGGGAAGAGGAGAGGAAAAAAGAATGAGAGTAGAAGCAAGAACAAGAACTAGACTGAGACAGAAAGATAGAGACAGGGAGGGAGAAATAGACAGAGACTGAGAGAGAGATCATAAAAGTTCCAATAGGGACATTTAGGTCACTGACAAAATCCCAACCACATCTCAGAGCACAATCACAACGTTTAAGTGGCCACCACCACCTTTATACTAATGAACAAAATTAGTCCCACTAAAATGATTTTCAATAATCTGAATTTTTAAAAAGCAGTTTGACTTGCTTCAAAATCATCTTTTCAAGAATTGAGAAGAAACATGTGACATAGCTCTCTCTCAGTCCTTGGGATGTTACTTTCTTAAAGTTAATACTGGAATCAAGCCACCAATATTATTTAATAAAATCCAGGGTGGTAATAATAGATGGCTGGAATGTTGCTCTTAATGTTATCTCTTTTTTAAATGAGGTCTGATGTTACTAGAACAAAGAACAGGAGCTGATTTTCCTGTTTGCAATATCTAGTTGCAGATGTGTACAGCCTCCCAATGTACTTGGCAGTTAGAGTGATTACTCAGGAGAAGTGAGTAAAAATGGGTCTCTGTCCAACTATTGCCCCAGCTTTCACATAGTTTAAAAACATTGGCCATCATTAGCAGAACTCCTCATAGTCCTCTGTGCCACATAGTCCTATGTGCATTTCATAGTCCTGAAATGCATTTGCAGTTGGAGAACCATATAGATAGGCAATTATTATCCTTACTGGGGAAGAAATTACCAGGAAAACTATTTTTCCTAGAGGTTACATGGCTAGATTCCTCCTTCGCTGCATTTCTTGAAAGAAAATGTGTTTGCAGTATGTCTCAAGTCTTTTACTCCCATCATTGTTCTTATTCTTTTTTTTTTTTCATTTTAAAATATAAAATGGTGCACTGTAGTTCAATGTTTTCTAATGATTCTTCAGGCATTACTACAAAGCTGTATAAATTAGTGTCTCTCTATCTTAAAGTTGTGAGCTGACAATTATAAACTTTGTAGACCACTTCTCATTGGACTGAGTCTCCTAGTACATGGGACAAGTTCACCCATTTACTGCAGGACAGTTTCTAGAGATTTGTGAGTTTTCCTAAGTAGATCCAATTTGCATGTATAAGAGATACACTTCTATAATGTTTAAGCTACTATTTTATTGGGTTTTCTGCTTTATTCAGCTGATTCTAACTCTGATTCATCTGGTTATCAGGAATAAACACAAATAGTTTCTACCTTGATTCTAACACTTGGTTTGTGTCTTGAACTAGATTTTTAGCCAAGTAGAGCTTGTGTTAGGGGTAGGCAGGTTGTTGTAACTATGGAGATATAGAGAGGCATTTTAGGCAAAATAAACGCTGTTCAAATGTACTATAAGTACACTCAGACTCAAATCACTGAGGCTTGCCAAGAAAGCATCCTATAAGGGATTGCAGTGGTATCTCTACTCTCCCCAATTCTCCATCTTGCACTGTGTCACAGAAGGCTGACCTCCACAACCTGGATCAACAAGTTCCTTTGCCTTCAGGCTTCTGGTTGGGTTTAGTCAATGGAAGCACCAGTAGAACATCAGTAAAGAAAGAGAGTGAGGTCAACATATCTATTTACTCGTTTTTGTTTTTGTTTTTGTTTTCCTTTATGCAGGTTGGCTACATCTAGGAGGCCCTCTCTCTTTAGGGTCTATTGACTGCTCTGTTTCTTTTGTCCCTTTAAACCTAGGGGTGGTAACAGCATCCTGTTACTAGCCCAAAGGAAATCTTGTGATTTCCCTCCATATCGCCAATACTCCTATAAATGGTCTCTTTATTCAATGTTCCTCAAACAACCTCAATTTCAATATGTATTTTGTTTCATTTCCTGATGGGACTCTGACCAATAGAGTTCTACTTGCTTTGTTTTCCTAATGTAGAGTACTTATTAGAAACAATAGGAACAAGCTACTCGGTAAAAGTACTTATATCTCAAAATACCTGGGGAGATTTTTGTAAACACAGCAAGAATTTTTTGAAAATGACTGAAATCACCACAAGAAAATTGTAAGAATTCTTATCCTTTGGGTTCTTTCTCTGTTGGTGTGTGCCCAGTGCCAAATGCACGCTATAAGGGAGTGTCACTTTATCCTGTTGGAGGTCTTATTGTTGAGTCTCTGCTAATCTCATTGTTTAGGTTTTTTCAAGAAATAAATCTTTTTTCCCCCAAGAAATAAATCTTAACCAAATAATTTCTACAGAGACTTCCTTGCTCCCATCTTTTACTCTCTCTTCTAATCTATCTGTTCTGAAAATTGTTTGCTGTCTAAAACTTTCCTTGTTAACCCCTGAAATGACTTTCTTCATTTTGTTCAGAACAGTAGCCATATTTCTCTTTGTCTCCTCTACCATGTTTACCACGTTGCTGGAGAGAAGGGAAGGATTTTCTTCTTTCTCTTTTTTTTTAAATTTATGTAGGCTCCACACACAATGTGAGGCTCAAACTCATGACCCTGAGATCAAGAGTCTGATGCTCTACTAACTGAGCCAGCTATGCACCCCAGCATTTTCTTCTTTTATTTTAGGAAAGGTCATTACATTCTTGCAATCAGAGTTGAAAAGAGACTTTCTATTGCACCACACTCCACAGTTCTCATGATCACCATTTAGAGGCTCCAAAAGCTCTGACAGTAGCTCTGACAGAGGTAAGTTAGGGTTATATTATATACATATACAATGGTGCTGATGCATGAGAGAGTACATGAAATACACTGGTTACATGTAGTGTCAAAGAAATACACAGGTTACATGTAGCTAAAGATGAAAATAAGCATGAGGAGTCATAGAAGATGAAGATAAAGAGATAGGAAGGTGCTTTTAGGAGTATACCTGACTTACGAGTAATTTTTTTACTAAAGTTAAGTAGTAGACATCCAAGTCAGGAAACTTGTTGATGGAAGAGGAGCTTCACACATTTACAGGAATTCATATACAGCAACATATTAAACAAAAAGGATGGACAATAATCCAAATAGTTATTGAAATATTGAGAACCTACTATGTGCCAGAAATGAGGAAATTTCCCAACTTGACTTGTTCTGCCATTGTACAGTTTCTTTTAATCTTTAAAACCACTTGAAAACTCCTTTTCTATATCTGTTAACAGATGTTGGCTTTATTTCTCCATACTTTTATTTCAAATTATTTTGATGAAGTGTTGCAATTTCTTTTGAAAAAACAAATCAGCACTGAAAGCCTTATTTCCTTTCTTCGCTTCTCATTTTGTCAGGTAGTTCTTATTGTTGTCTCAGGATGGGTACGCCAGTACCAAACTACTGTGCATAAACAGCAATGTCCAGAGGTGGGACAAAGGAGGAAGAGGATCAAATCTTTGTGTGCCTTTTGAAGATCTAAAAAAATCTTTTTCAGAATTGCCAGCTATCTTCTCCTCATGTCCCATTGACCTGCATTAGGTTACATGGTACTCCTTAATCAATCATTGTCAATAGGCAATGGGATTACCAAAACTGGCTTAATCAATACATAATTATCTAATAAACATAATTGTGTTATCAAGATTTCGGCATGGACAGGGGCCAGTCTTCCCTGAAGCAAGCCTTCACATGCAGGAATAGTGACAACTGGGAGCCCTGGGGTGGGGGGGGGGGTGTGGAGGGGGGGAAGAGTTCCATCAGTAAGAAGAGGGAAAAATAGCTATTAAGTAGACAATACCAATGTCTGTGTGAGTGACTTAAAATCTAAAAGACCATGAAAATGTAAAGGACTATGCTTGAGAAAATAAAACACTAGCAGAAGTAGCAAGATTTCAAGTAATAATTGGGTAGGGGGAAAAAATGTTTTTCCTGGATAGTTCCCTAGAGCTCTCTATTTAAGTAGCATGTTATCTTTTTTGGTAGAAAGAAAGAAGATGGTGGCTAGGGAATATTTATGTCCCACATCAAAGAAGAATTGAATTTATTTTTTATTTAATTATTTGTCAGGAAAGATATTCTGCAACTCATCCAATCACGGGTCAAAGTATAATCCAATTTTCCCACTGAGCTCATTGACAAATTCTTATCTTAACAAGATTAAGACTTTAAAGCAGAAACTCCTCTGATGTTTCAAAAGGCAATAGCTTTTTACTGATTTTTTTGCACATTTGACCATTTCTTGTCTTGTTAAGTTGCCATTTGTTCTTTAAAAACCTTTATCATTTGTACATTCTCAGTCTTTTTCCTTTCAGAGGCAATGGAGCTTTCTATTCACCCTTTAGCTGAAAGGCCAGAGTGGCTGTCTCCTTGGATATGTGAAACTATATTATGAAAAATCTCTAAGATACTGTAAATATTATAAGGAAAATGTGTAGTGTAGAGCTTCCTAACAGCACAACCATGAATCCTAAGTCTAAATTCAGGAGTATAGTATAGAATAGTATAGTATAGTATAGTATAGTATACTGTAAGTACAAGATATAGAGGAAGATCATACATATGAGTTGAAAAGTTCATAAATAATAGAAATGAAACAAATGAATCACCAAAGTAGTAATTAGTAAGTTATTATACATAATTTGCAGGGAAACTAAAGGGATTCCATGAAAAAAAATTTTTTTCTTCTTCCTTTTCCTACTTCTTTTCTTGCTTGGAACACAACCTTGCCCTGTACACATGGCTTATAGTTAGTAAGGAGGTATGTTCCCCTTGTAAAGGTCAAGGAGTTAATGATTTCTTTGGAGTCCTCCAGCACAATAGAATACACCTAAGGAGTGATCAGGCAAGTCCTTCCTGTATGTTTTCCAAGACCACTGACTCCAGACACCTTGACACTAAGACCCATGGCTCCAGGGCATATGTAGCTTTTGGAGGACACCTGAGCAGTCTTGTTTCAACCAGTTGCTGGATGCCTGAGAGGACATGTACACCAGACTCCAATGAAAGATGAGACCCATTCTCCTTTCCTTTCTGAGTCTTCCAGATACTCTGTTGGTATCTCCCCTCTCTAGATCTTCAATTAACTGTTTTCACTTCCTTCCAGCTCATGTTTGATTTCCATCCTCCTCGAAGCTAATGACCCTCATGGCTGATCCTGCAGGACGCCCCTCTGCAGCCAGCCTGCATCACATACACCAAAAGACAATTTGCAAGTTGGGACCACTTAAGCCAAAACATGGAATAAAGTTCAGTGGTTTATTATTATTAAGCAGTTGATACAGTGAGAAAGCAGTGACAGTTTATTCTTCACAGGGATTGGTTATAATATCAGAATTTTCTTAAATGATAGGGAATTGTTTAGTGGTTACCTCATATCAGTTTTAGATAACCAGTTCAAGTTTTGTTTATAATGTCCAGAGGCATAAGTAAGAAATAATCCAGATTAAGTTAGTTGTGCAAAGTAAACTAAGTTGAGTTTTATTACACCTAAACTGGTTTTGTCTACTTGAGTAATTCTCAAGACTGGTCTTTGCTTTTTATTTTAACAGAGAATAGTATACTGTAAGTAGAGAAAGATCCTATATATATAAGCATGAACTTATACTTTCATCCAAGAAAGTAAATATCTTGTCTTCCTTCATTATCTTTTGGTGAGTGGCATGTGAGAAGATCAACCGTCTCAAAGATTTCCCAAAAGCCTTTGTGGTGTGTGTGAGTATCATTCATTTTATAGATCCACCTCCAAATAAGGAAGCCTGGGTTCTCTGGAGACCTGACCCAGTTCTAAAAGGAAAGCTTAAAGTAGCCTGTCTGCTTAGGATTAGAGGTTATCTAATATTAGCTTCTGTCTGATGAAAAACAAATTGCCCTATCCATTAATCACGACATAACAGACTGACCTCAGAATGCAGAAAGGATTTTAAATTAGTGATAGTTGTATTTGAGGGAAATACAGAATTGCATTTCATCCATATTAATCAAGTTTTTTAAATCAAATCTGATTAAATTATCCTTTTCAATTTTTCCAGAAGAATCTGGTTTTTAAATCTTTTGATTTTATTAGAAGTTTGAGAAAATGTGAATGATTGCGTGGACTGTAGTTACAGATGGTCCCCCACTTACGATGGCTTGACTTATGACTTTTCAACTTGACGATGGTGCATGAGACATATGCATGCAGTAGAAACCATACTTTGAATTTTTATCTTTCCCTGGGCTGGCGATATGTGGTGGATACTCTATCATGATGCTGGGCAACAGCAGGGAACCAACCGCAGCTCCCGTTCAGCCACACGGTCATGAGAGTAAACATTGATACAGTTAGAACCATTCTGTATCCACACAACCAATATGTTTCACTTTCACTTTCACTTTTCAATTTCACTACAGTTTTAAATAAATCACATGAGATATTCAACACTTCATTATGAAATTGGCTTTGTATTGAATGCCATTGCCCAAATGTAGACTAGTATAAGTGTTCTCTTAGGTATATTGAATGCATTTTAACTTAGGACATTTTCAACTTATGATAGGCCTAAACAGGAAGCAACCTCATCATAAGTAGAGGAAGATCTGTATTGTAATATCAGTAGGTGGCAAAAATATGAGTGCTACCCACAATATAAGGAAATGTCTCTGTTCCTAATCAGAAATAACCCTTTTGCCCCAGAGAAAGTATATTTGGGGGAAAAAATAGGGCCTGAAAAGATGTTTTGGTCTGTTAGCTGGGACCTGAAGATTGGTGAAAGATAGTAGTAATTTGGTTAAGTGTGTGCATCTAAGTAAGACTGTCTGGGTTAAAATACCAGCTCTATAATTTTTTGACTGTATGATTTTGAAAGATTTTTAAAAGTCTGTATACTTTAGTTTCCTGTCTGAAAAATTATAATGGCAGAATTGGGTGACTGTGATCATTAAATTAGAAGTATAGATAAAGTACTTTGGGAGCACATGACTTAGCGTTAAGTATTGTATCACGTCCACCTTCAAGTCTAAGAATTTCCTTCCAACTTAGTTTTTTATAATTTCTAATAGAGATATTTTGACTTAGAAAGTGCTTTACATTTCCTGCTTGGTACAGCCATGTGTTTATTGTTTTACATGAAATAGAAAGCAGTGGATTAGCCCCATTCAATCAGTAAGGTCCTGGTAAGAGACAGACCCTGTATTTGACAGTAAGTAGAAAGGAGAGAAAACACAAAAGAAACCAAATAAGCACTCTATGTGCATAGAGTTTACATTGCAGTTTGATCAATACAATCAATACACATGAAAACAATAGACAATGAACTAGAATTATAATTTATGAATACTTTATAGCTCTATTTCACCTCCTCATTGAAACAGTGCCCCATAGAGTTAATGAGGTTGAAACTAGTAGAAAGTTTAAAGCTTGTTCCCAGAGAACTGTTTCCTTCAAATCTAATTGTGTATTTTCAAATCCATTAGCTGTCTCTACAGAAGCTTGAACTCAAAGTCAACTGATATGGTTTCAACCTATGAAGAAGCAAGGCCCTGCATTTTAAGACCTCATTGAGTTTATACTGGCTCAGCTCTCAGAGCATGCCTATAGCTCCTTCTCCTTGTCCTCAGATAAGATCCTTCTGTCGGGGGCTGAACATCTTTTTGATGTTAAGTCTTCACTCCAAAGTGAACATGGGATGTATGTTACATATATGTTTGCTTAATATGCATGCTCCATCTGCCCTCATGAATAGTCATAAGTACCCCTGTGCTTTTCATCAATATGCATGTAATCTCAACCCCTATTATTATAAAAAACTTATTCTCTCTCCCTTGGGGGGAGGCAGATTTTAGGCTTGCCTCCCATCTCTTCATTTGGCTGCCCCTCGAATAAACTTCTCTGCTACAAACTTGATATCTTAGATTGGCTTTGCTGTGTATCAGGCAGATAGACTTGGGTTCAGTTACACTATGATCTAAAAATTATCTGTTAGTGTCTGTCTGCCCCTGAGATTAAAAGTTTATTGAGGGCTGGTATGAGGTCCTGCTTCTCAGAGGTCTAGGTATAGAACCTTGTGCTCTGTAAGCAGTGAGTGTTTGAAAATAAAGGAACTTTGTAGTCAGAGAGACATTCACAGACACAGTGGAAAGAATGCTGGAGTAAAAAGGAAAGGAACTGAGATTCCTGAGTTTGTCTTTCTCACTAAGTATCTGTAAAGCTGACTCTCAGTTTCTCCACCTATAAAATGAAAGAATCAGCCTAGGTTAGTGACATGTTAATGTGTGTGTGTTTTCTTTTTTCTTTTTTTTTGAAGTAGGGTAAAAACATTCTGCATATGAAATCTTATAAGTAAACAGGTAAGAGCAGAAAATCACAGCCTTCGTGTTGCAAAACCACAAACTTCCATAGTGTTTCAAAGAAGACCACCTGCATAAATCATTGTTTTATCTGAGTCCTGAAGGACAAATGGAAGTTAACCAGGAGAAGAGTTTGAAAATGAGAGAAGATTGTTCCAAAAGCTAGATAGAGCATAGAATTGAAATCCATTAACTCTGGTTGAATTCAAGAGTGTAGGGGCGCCTGGGTGGCGCAGTCGGTTAAGCGTCCGACTTCAGCCAGGTCACGATCTCGCTGTCCGTGAGTTCGAGCCCCGCGTCAGGCTCTGGGCTGATGGCTCGGAGCCTGGAGCTTGTTTCCGATTCTGTGTCTCCCTCTCTCTCTGCCCCTCCCCCGTTCATGCTCTGTCTCTCTCTGTCCCAAAAAAAATAAATAAAAAACGTTGAAAAAAAAAATTTAAAAAAAGAGTGTAAAGAGGGAGTGGAAAGAAAAGACGCCTAAGAAAGTAAGCAATGCCAGAATATCAAGATCCATAAAAATCATGTTAAGAATATTGGATTTTATCCTTAAGGCAGTGGGTATCCATTAAAGGGATTTAAATAAGACAGTGATCTCAAATTTGCTCGTCAGAAAACTTACTCTGGATATAGTGCAGAGAAGGAATTTGAGAGAAGCGGGATTAAGGCAAGGATGCCATTTAGGAGATTATTGCGATAAGTAAGAGAAGATGGTCATTTAAACCAAACACTCCCTTGGTTCTTTTGCCTGTTTTCTACTCATCTATAGCATTAATACTACAATACCGGCTAAATCTAATTCTTTGTCAACTCCATACCTGTACCTAAGACATTAAATGTGACTGGGGATAAATATACATCTAAGCTAACTGCTCTCCTTTTAAATTCATGAAAAAAGCTGCCAATAGGCTATTAAAATGCTGCCTAGAAATCACATTCTTTATCTTTCAGGTCCCTTCACCCTCTCATTGTCCTAAGGAAAAAAAAAATTTTTTTTCTTCTTTCTTCCCTTTCTTCAAACTCTCAACACCTCCTTCCCCATTCTCATTCTCAGCTTATGATCTTTCTTCTTACTTCACCAAGAAACTGAAACAGAGGGAATCTTCCACAGATTTCTGCCACTACATCTAACCACCTACCTGCTACTGTCCTTTTTTCTGTCTAGTAACTAGAGTTGTTTTCCATGGTCCTATCCAAAGCCAATCCCTCTGGTAGACTCTGTCTCTTCTCATTTCCTTTAGAACATAACTTTAGCAATTCTCCCCTGTCTCATTCCTCATTAACTTTTCATTTTTACTAAATCATTTTTATCATCATTCAAATATAGTGTTATTTCTTCCATATTAGAGAAATCTTTTCATGACTCCACTTTCTTTGCCAGTTACCACTCTGATTTCTCGGCTCTTTTTTTGCAGAAAATTCCTTGAAATATTTGTCTATTATTTCTATTCCCAATTTTTCATATCTACTTTTCTTATAAACTCACTCTAATCAGGGTTTTACTCTCACCATGTCACTAAAATCATCATTATCAACGTCATTAATGACTTCTTCATTGTTTCTCAGTTATTGGTGTTGTTCTCACCTAATTTATCAGTAAAACTTGAGTCAGTTAATCATTATCTCCTTTCAGAAAAAATAAAGATTATTAACTTGGCTTTTAGAATAACACATTCTCTTGATTGGTCCATACTGGTATCCTTTTTTGATTCTTCCTTCTCACTCACTTAATATTAAAGCACTTCAGTGCTCAAATCCTGGGCCTCCTCTCTCCTCTATCTATATTCCCTTGTGATTGTACCCAATCCGATGAGTTTAAATCCCCCATAGGTAGACAACTCCAAAATGTATATCTTCAGCCCAGTTATTTCTTAAGAATTTAACGGCTGAAACAAATACAGTATCTCATCAACTGGCTACAGTAATTGATTTAGGGGTAAGGATGCAAAATAAACTATCAATAAATGAACTGTAGGACCTGTTCTGGGAATTCTGGTGCATGAATTCTCATATTTTCCACTGGGTATATGAATTTGGGGCTTAAAACTAAATCAACATTTGCCAGAAGCCTACTCCATGCCTATGTTTGGAACCAAAATAAAAAGAAACCAGATCCTAAAGATGGATCTTGATGATCTTGTTTGAAATCTGGATGAAGTCGTAACTCAAGCCAGATTTGCTCTTGGAATATGCAGTTCCATAAGTATAAATTCCCTTTTGAGTTGGGATTTCTGTTGCTTGAAAACACATGCATTCTATTTGGTACACATACATTTTCTGTGAATTATATATTATTATCTCTATATAAGAGGAAAAACCAGGCTAAGATGCCTACATGATTTTCCCAAAGTCATTCATAAAGTAAGTGTTGCCACCAAGACCTGATCCAGATAGTCAAACTTAGGACTTCAAGTGTATAACTCCCTGTGAATAGGAGTTTGAAGATATTGGAATTTCACATTCTATGTGATGTACCCTTTTAAAGTGTGTGTGTGTGTGTGTGTGTGTGTGTGTGTGTGTGTGGTGGGGGTGTGTGTGTATACTCTCACTGTAACCACAGCATTAGAACATTAAACAGATGGTCATATTTCTTAAGAAAATACCAAAGAGTTGATTCTCATTCATTATTTAGCTTAATTTACATTGAAATATCCTAGTAACAAAATCAACTTTACTCTTTGATCTATGTCCTCAATTTTAATTTTGTTCTTCACAGAAGAATGGACACTAATCACCAATATGGGTTTTGTGTTCTTGTATTTTCAGATATGCAGACAATGACCAAGAATCTGGTTTCATAATGTCCAAGTTTTTATGGATAGATTTATCTTCTTACCCTTCAACTGATGTGAGCATTAGTGAAGAGGTCATTAAAATGAGCACAGAGCAAGGAATCCAGGAAACCTGGGATTATGCACTGATTCTTTATTTCTAGTGTCTGACATCATGCAAGTTCTTTAGTGCACTGGAGCCCTTTCTCCTCAGTAAAGTGTGTATCACAGACATCTATCTTACAGGACTGTGGTGATGATTAAGTGAGATAACAAACACCTGACATATCATGCACCCTAAACAAATCAGAGTATTTTTACTATTTACTTTTCAAAATTCTATAGGAATATAAATCTCTATATTAACAAAGAAGATTCCCAAGCACCATTTTGTAGCACATGTATTTCAATAAATGTTTATTTTAACAAATGATATGGTTCATCACAAGATTTATCCTACCCCCAATACTTTTTAATTAAACATTAGTCCTGTTGACAGAAAATTAATTAGAGTGTGTTTTGGATGTTGAGCCATGAAGAATGGCTCAGAAAAGTCCTAGACAGAAAGAGAAGTCAGTCTGGCATTCAAAAGTGTCCAGATATAAAACAAGAATGGATGCAAAATTGCCTCCATTGGCATTATGTGGATGCGCCTTGACCATTCTGTAGCTGAAAAAATCCACTCCAAACCTTGCATTACAGAGAATTCAATTTGACATTGTTTAATATCCTATGGAGTGAATGGGAAACTTATTGCATCTGCTATCTTATCTCAGAATGGGAGTGTTTTTCTTTAAGAATTCTCAGAAGGGAGTCATTCTTTGATAATTGAACTCCCTGTGGTGTTGGTCAAGTGGAAACAGTACTCAGAGGCTTCAAAGAAATGAAAGCTTGGAAAACAGAACAGAAGCTTTTCTGGCAGTGATGAGAAGAGGCATCTCTTTGACCTTTTAAATAATGAAAACCAATAGTTTAAAGAAAGCTCAGGCAGAAAACCCAGAACAGAGGGTAGAGGAACAAAATTTCCCACCCCAAATTGTTTCTCTTTAGCATGTGGATTATTTTAGGTTGGTTTTTATGTTTTTGTTTTTGTTTTTGTTGTTTTTTTGTTTTGTTTTGTATTTTTTTTGAGAGAGAGGGAGAGCGCATGCAGAGAAGAAGGGCAGAGAGTGAGACAGAAAGAATCTTAGCAGGCTCTATACACAGCACAGAGCTCTACATGGGGCTCGATCCCACAGCCCCAGGATCATGACCTGAGCCAAAATCAATAGTCAGATGTTCAACAAAATGAGCCACCCAGGCCATGCCTAGGTTGATTATTTTTAAGAAACGGAAGGCACAAGGACTTTTGACCTTCCCTCTGTCTGAAAATATTTAGCTCCAGGATGGGAGCTATTATTATAGAAAACTACATTAGAACTTAGAAAGTTCTGTTTATTAAAATTCATTTCTATGTCCCATTGTTTCTGTATGGTCCAGCAAATATTTTTTTTTATCTTCCTTTGAATTGTGAATTGATTCCCATGAATTGATTTCCTTCCCTTTGAAGTCTCTCACCCTTACCCCCTTCTCCTTAGTTCAGGATGACATAGATATCTCATTTTGTCAGACTGTCTTTGGAATCTCTCATGTTTGTGTGAATTCCTTATATGTACATAATTTCAAGTGTTTTCCTCTAGCCAGTCTTTTCAAAAAGAGAGAGGGAGTGTGTGTGTTCCCAAATAAATAAAATCAGAAATGTAAGAGAAGTTACAACTGATACAACAGAAATATAAAGGATTCTAAGAGACTAGTATGAAAAATTATCCACCAAAAAATTGGACAACCTAAAAAAAAGGATACATTCCAGGAAACACACACTTCCAAGACTGAATCATAAAGAAGTAGATGTAAGTAGGCCAATCACAAATAATGAAATTGAATCAGTAATTTAAAAACTCCTTAAAAACAAAAGCCCAGCACCAGATGGCTTCATAGCTGAATTCTACCAAACATTTAAAGGATAGTGAGTACTCATTCTTCTCCAATTATTCAAAAAAAGGGAGAAGGAAAGCTTCCAGATTCATTTTTACAAGACCAGCATTACTCTGATACCAAAACCAGAAAAGGATACCACCAAAAAAAAAAAAAAAAAGGAAAAAAAGAAAAAAAGAAAAAAAAGAAAGAAAAATTGCAGGCCTATATCTCTGATAAATATACATGCAATAATTCTCAACAAAATACTAGTAAACCAAATTCAACAGTATATTAAAAGTGTCATGCATCACAATCAAGTGAGAGGGATGCAAAATGGTTCAACATCGGCAAATCCACCAATGTGATACACCATGTTAACAAAACAAAGGATAAAAATCTTGTGATCATCTCAATAGATGCAGGAAAAACATTTGACAAAGTTCAACATCTATTTATGCAAAAACTTTCAACAAAGTGGATATAGAAGAAACGTGCATCAACATGATAAAGGCCATATATGAGAAACTTACACTTGGTCTCATAACAGTAAAAACCTGAAACATTTTCCACTAAGATCAGGAACAAGGCAAGGATGCCTACTCTCACTACTTTTATTCAACATAGTATTGGAAGTCCTAGCCAGAGAAATTAGGCAAGAAAAGGAAATAAAGTCACCTAAATCAGAAAGGATGAAGTAAAACTGTCACTATTTGCAGATGGCATGCTAATAAATATAGAAAATCCTAAAGACTCCACCAGAAAACCATTAGAATAAATGAATTCAGTAAAGTTGCAGGATACAACATCAACAGAAATCAGTTTCACTTGTATACACTTATAATGAGCTATCAGAGAAATTAAGAAAATAATTTCATTTACAATTGCATCAAAAAGAATAAAATACCTAGAAATAAACTTAAATAGATGAAAGACTGTACTATGAAAACTGTAAGTCATGGAGGAAAGAAATAGAAGATGACACAAATAAATATAAATATATCTATGTTTATGGATTTAAAAAAATCAATATTGTTAAACTGTCTACAATTACCCAAAGCAGTCTATGGATTCAACATAATCCCCATCAAAACACCAATTAATTTTCAAAGAACTAGAACAAAGAATCCTAAAATTTATAGGAAACCACAAAAGACCCTGAATAGCCAAAGTAATCTTGAGAAATAAGAACAGAGCTGGAGGTTCTGTTCTTTGATTCCAAACTATATTACAAAGCTGTAGTGATAAAAACAGTATGGTACTGGCACAAAAACAGACACAGATCAGTGGAATGGAATATAGAGTCTAGAAATAAGTCCATACATATATGGTCAATTAATCTATGACAAAAGAGGTAACAATATACAATGGAGAAAAGACAGTCTCCTCAACCAATAGTGTTGCAAAAACTGAATAGCTACATGCAAAAGAATTAAACTGGACCACTATCTTACAGCATATAAGCATATAGCATATAAAAATAAATTCAAAATGGATTAGAGACTTCAATGTAAGACTTGAAGCCATAAAACCCCTAGAAGAAAACATCGACAGTAAACTCTTGACATTGGACCTAGCAATATCTTTTTTGGACCACACTTCTCAGACAAGAGCAACAAAAGTTAAATAAGTAGAACAATATCAAACAAAAAGCTTCTGAACAGCAAAGGAAACCATCAACAAAACAAAAAGGCAGTCGACTGAATGGGAGAATACTTTTGCAAATCATACATCCAATAAAAGGCTAATAGAAAGATAAAATATAAAAGAACTTAACACAACTTAATATCAAAAAAACAAATATTGGATTTAAAAATGGGTAGAGGACTTAAATAGACTTTTCCAAAGAAGACATACAGATGGCCAATGGGCATATGGAAAGATGCTCAACATCACTGATCATCAGGGAAATGCAATCAAAATCAATATCACCACATACCTGTCATATTAAGTACTATCAAAAAGACAAAAATAACAAGTGTTGGTGAGGATGTAGAGAAATAGGAACTCCCATGCACGGTTGGTAGAAATGTCAATTGGTGCAACCATTGTGGAAAACAGTATGGAAGTTCCTCAAAACATTAAAAATATAACTATGTTTGCCTAATTTTTCTTACAACCAAAATTGACTTGCACAGTTCTTCAAATGAAAAATAATGTCATTTTAGTCCTTTGTATTCCTAAGAAGGATACCAGATACCTGCATTTTACTTCCTAATTTTAACATGATGGTGGAGAAAAGAGAGTTTAAGAATAAAATGCAACCCACTTCTTGGGTTCTCAGCCCCAGGTGCTAATTTAAAGAAAAGTAAGCATAAATTTTGAAGAAAAAAAAATCATGATAGCATGGCAATTATAAATAATAGTCTCTACCTAGTGCTAGAATGGAATCAGAGTCCCCAGAAGAGTTACAAATTTTTCTTCTGCTGAATAAGTGTGAGAAAATTGCATAAGTCTCAATGGTTTTGTTTCCCTGGGATTAAAAATATATTTCATTAGGTTGCTACTACAATTAGGTTTTTCACAACTAAACCAGTTACCCATGATGTCAAAACATTAATCTTACGTGTTTTATTATATGTGGAGACATCCTGAATCTTATTAGGAATATTCTAACAGAAACAAAGTTTTACTTTTATGGGTTTACTTCTATTTTCTCCTCTGTTTATACTCTTCTTGTTTAAGGCAGAAATAAGAGAAGCGTTCCCATTCCTGCCATATAATAACATGTTACATTTTAATATCCCTTTGGAATGCTGTGGTCCCATCAGGAGCAGTGGTTTGGCATTCGTGAAGGCCTGTAAGAGCCTGCACTATTTGAAGAACAGTAAATTGTGTTTTCGTCCAATTATCTGAAAGTAGATGAAATATTTAGCAACTGATCTGATGAAAGCTGCTGTTCCTAATAACCACAACTCCCAAGAGAAAGACCGTGCTCTGGTCTCTATTGCTAAGGAATTTCATCAGTGTCAGAGCAATATCAATCAACCAACTTCAAAATAGCTATTGAATGATAAGGCATCATCATAAGCAACAGTCGTAATATATGTGTATATATATGTATATATGTGTATATATATGTATATATGTGTGTATGAATATATATATATATATATATATATATATATATATATATATATATATTTAACTTGGCTCACTATGAACAGCATCTCCTGTTAGGCAACAGGGCTACAAAATGGCTCAATAATCTCATATTTAGTTATAAAATTCCTCATTTATACTTGTAATGGTAAAGCCCCTGCCAGAAAACTATGACACTTTCTGAAAGGTTTTCTCTTTTCTTTATATGTTTCTAAATTGATTTTTCAAAGCAGCCACTATCAACTTTATAGGAAAATTAAATAGCAAGAAAGATATTCTTATAAGTACCTTTCCAGGAATACTATACACTGGTTCCATAAAGGGAAGCAACAAAGCTGGGACTTTAGCCATTTTGCCACCATGAGATAGAGAATAGAATGAATATCCAGCAACAAAATAATAGTTCATGGTATTTGCACTTATTGTATTTATGTCATCAAATCACACACATTTACCTGAAGATAGTTAATCACCGTTTACATATTAAGGTAAATGTATGACTCACATCAGCTTGAACAGGGCAAAAAATAGCCATTACAAATTGCACTGGGACTAAAACCAGAGATATTTAACCACCTATTTAACACATGCCAGGAATAAGAGGTAGGGTGAACAGTCGTATTCTTCTTTATAATGCAAAATCCAATACAAAAGCTAATTTTACTTTTCGTCACCCAGAAAACAGTACTATATTCCCTTCACATTGGTAAGTACACACCAAGCATTCAAATCAGCAATTGGCCCCATCTGATTGTGGAGAGCACAATTTGCTGCAGCTAATAAGAAAAACCTGCAGCCAAACCCCCAGCTACCCAAAAGGAACACATGCTTTTTTAGGTGGCATCAATCTAGTAATTATTTAACCTTTGTTAGTTAAGGTATCTCTTGAACTTGGAAAATTAGAATGAATTCTGTTCTATTCATAAATATCCCCAAGTGTTTTAAGATGATAGATAAATAGGAATAATAATAGCTAACACTCCTTGAGCATTTACCATGAGGGAAGTACTTTACATACATTATCTCATTTCATCCTCACCACAAACCTATGAGGTAGGTAACCTCATTAAGCATATTAAGCTTAGCTAACTTCATTAGGTCTTATAGCTAATAAGTGATAGAGATGTAAACTCAGTGCCCAACTTTTCAAAGCCTGCCTCTTCTGCCTCATAAATCTGCTTCTATGAGTAGGAAATCAAGTATGTTCCAAGTAGGAAAAGTGATTTTGTTCCAGGAATTCTGCTCTAGCATTTAGATTAAGTCCACTATTTTTAGAGAATAAGTCCTTAAAACTCAAACAAGATACCTGGAATGGATAATAGTTTAATCCATCTTAACCAATGAACCTATGCTCTGAGAAGAGGCAAATGTCTTAAGTAGGAAAGAGCGGAGACAGGAAGTGTCCTAAGAATGTCAACTCCTGAACAGGACATTCAGAAGAGGATTGGCCTGGATAGAGAGAAGTCATGGACTTGAAGTAAAAGTAGAAGATAAATAAAGATAGAGGAGATGAGAATAGGAAGCAGCAGATGAAACATGGCAGGAAGGTGGAAGGTTAAAATCAACCTTAGGGTTTTCTTTGGAATACATACTTTTCATGGAACAGTTAAAGACGTAACCTCACCACTTGGTATCCCATTCTTGGACAAGTCAAAAAAAAAAAAAAAAAAAAAAAGGACTTGTAGAATTCCAATCCATTGTTTTGCTTTGAAATACAGAATTCATACTTGAAATGAATTCTGCTTTGAATATTAAAATCTTATCAAAGGGAGAAAGAGAAAGCATGACATTTGGTAATTACTTATTAAGTTGTTTAATTAAAAAATCATTAAAATTATTCCAAATTATATGAAAATTAATATCTCATAAGTTTTCCTAAAACAAAATATGAAAAAGTTCAATGAAAGCAATTTTTAAAAAATGTTTATTTATTTCAGAGAGAGAGTGCACCACACATGCGCTTGCACACATGGGGGAGGGGCAGAGAAAGAGAGGGAGAGAGAGAATCCCAAGCAGACTCTGCACTGTCAATACAGAGCCTGATTTGGGGGCTTGATCCCAGGAACTGTGAGATCATGACCTAAGCCAAAGTCAAGAGTCGGCCACTTAACTGACTGAGGCACCCAAGTACCCCGGAAGCAATCTTTTCCATTTTCAACTCCTTTTACCCATATGAAGACAATGTATTCTTTTCATATGGGAGCAGTCCATGACCATTTTATTATACAATGAAATGAATTGACTTATATCTCATTAGCACTCTTTCATAAATTGGCTTTCTGACCAACTCAACTGTTTTTTACATTAATGTTGATATTCAGACTATGTGAAGCAGAGTGACAAAAGCTGGATCACATCTCCACTGCAGTATTATCTTTTTTTAAATTTATTTTTGTAAAATGGCTTTTAAAGTAGTTTATATTGAAACATATTGTTAATCCAACTTCCTCACTAGCTTAATTTTCAACATGAGAAAGTCCTCTGAATTATCCATACAGCTTCCATCATAGTGTTGTCCTATAATGAATTAAAGATTATATACAATAAAACATCTTGAATATATGGGTACAAGCTTCCTATTCTGGATAAGAAAAATTAAGCAGATAGAATTATATTCATTCTTCAAATTAAAACTGTAACTTCATTTCTGTTGAGAAATGTAAAATATGACCACATGGTATAATGGGAAGAGCTTAGACTTTGATTTTATACAAATGCAGTTTCAAAATAAGCCTGTGTCAGTTAACAGATGTATTGAGAAGTGAACTCAAGAGTATGTACTCATAAGCAACTATCCATTCTCCCCCTATGCTTCAAATCCTCTTATTGGGCTAGTTCTTTCCCTGTCTTTGGATTTTAGTCTCTTTTAGTTATATTTCACAAAAACAGTGTTATTTTAATATGAACACGCAATCCTTGAAATAATGAAAACACTTCTGTAGTGAAGAATTAATCTTATCCAGAAAGAAGTATGGCCTTTTCTGCTGGCTCGTGGGAGGTAAATTCTAAACCTTTGGAATTTCTCAGAGGGTAGGAGTGTCTTTAACATTCATGGTGGGTCCTTGGACCACACCTTATAATTTATGTTAATGCGATGACTCAGTGTGGGTTGGGCAATATCAATAGTCTTAAGATGAGGTCTGGCCACACCAGAAAAACAACCATGTGCTGAAAAGGTTGGAACTTTTAGCCAGATGACTTCCAAGAGGGATGAGGCTAGAGATCCAGTTCAACCATGCAGGCCATGATTCAATCAATCCTGCCTAAACAATGAACCTTCAATAATGTCTCTGGACACCAAAGTCAAGTGAGCCTCCTGGATTTCAATACTCTATATGCTTATTACCACACATCACTAATGCCAAGAGAATAACATGCCCCGTAGACGTGACAGTTTCAAGTTTGTAACTTTCACTTCCATGTCTTCCCTTTGCATTTCTTCTTTGGCTGGTTCTAATTTGTATTCTTTTGTTATAATAAAACTATGATCTTATGTATGGTACTTTCCTGCATTTTGTGAATTGTTCTAATTATTAAACCTGGGGGAGTCCATGAGGACCTCCACATGTAGCCAGCTGGTTGGAAGTGAGGGTGGCCCTGGGGACCCTTGAAATTGCAGCTGGTGTTAGAAGTGAAAACAGTCTTGTGAGGAGTTCCCTCTGATTTTGCAGGTAAATTAACTCCTTATGGTTGCTGCCGGAGTCTAGAGTAGACTTGCCCATCTAAAGAACTGTTCCTTAATCACCTTAACCTCCAGTTTGGCTTCACCGCTGGTAACACCAAATTCTTATTCCATTTAGTTATCTGTTTCCTTAGCTTATTATTCCTTCAGGCTTATAAGCTGGAAGTGTAAGACTGGGGATTTCCCATAGGAAGAACTTCTCTCTTTACCCTGCCAGCTTCAGCCCCATTTATTAGCCACCATTTCCACTCAGCTGTCCTAGAAGAAGAGTGAATTCAAGTTTGTTTTGCATATTGTTATCTGGCGGTGGGATTCTCAGCAATTTTTTTGGTCTGGCTTACAGATATTGATTTAGCCCCTGGAGTGCTATATTACTTTGCCCCTCTGGATGACCTTTCTGGGTAGAGTCTTCACTTGGCTTAAGGTAAAGACAAATGTCTTTCTCACTCTCCTTATTTATTATTGTTGAAAAAGCTTCTCTCTCAACAGATCCATTTCTACTCTTGTATAAGCTGATGCTGAGAGAACTCATTGTACATAATGAAATCTCATGGCATGTCTGGCATATTGTGTTTTTATTTTTAAGCTTGTTTTCCTAGGGGGTATCCTTGTATCAGTGTAACTTAGTGGTCAACCAATGATCAATCAGAAAATTTTCTTAAATGCCTTGCTGCTATATTTCCTACCCTTTGTGAAGGGGATCTGTATGTAAAGACATGCTTTGGAACTTCAATCAAAAGCTGTAATGTAAGGATTTTTTTTTTGTATATATATAATCCATTCAACCTATTTTTAGTGTTGCTTTATTTTTATCTCCCTACTTAAAATTCTGTTATACTGAACATAAAATCAATACCTTTAGACACATTTGAATTATTGAAGTTCGAGGAATCCTGCGTGCTCTCATCAATGGTGTCAAAGATGTTTTATCACTGTTGTGGAAGACAGATGGCCAAACTGATTTTGAAAAATTCACCTTTAGATTGCCTCGAAATATATGGATGTATTAATCTATAAGAGTTTCAAGTAGATATGTAAACTTATAAAGGGTTCAGAATAAAAAATAATCCAGCCTAACATTTGGCCTAAAATAAGTCCTAGTTATTTTACAAATGATCATGGGCAAAGTAATGGAAAAAACTACTGGCCTTGAAGCTGAGAAGTCAGATGGTTACCCAGGTCTCATGCTGTCAAGAGACATACCGAGAGATGTTGGCTGAAGTGGAATTAGAGATAACTAGGAGCAAGACCTTCAAACATGGCCTCTCACCCAGATATGCACTCTCTACATCAGAACACATACATTCTTGCCTTAGCTTCCGTGTTATGGCTTTTCATGCCAACCAGGTCTCTAGAATGTTCAATGCATCTCTCCCTTTTTCACTTTCCCCCTCAGGATTTAGACTTTTTTTTATTGATGTGCTGAGTCCAACCACATTTACCTACCACCCATGTAATTGCTTCCTTTTATCTTTAAATCCTCTAGCCCAACCACTTATTAATTTAAAAATTATGTGTATCCCATAGAACAGATACTATCTGAGCTTCAGCTTTCTACCAGTGAATGAATTCTCTTAAGGCTGCTCACCCATACTCCTGGGATGTTGGTGGACTCTCTAATTGCCTCAGGATTTAGTGATACCACAGAGGTTCATGGAATGCTTGCTATTACAAGGAGTATACTTAACATTTTTATCTTCTTTCACCTCTTGTTATTTATTCCTGATGATGTAAAAAATGCATTAAAATTTTATTTACACTCTAATCTCAGGCACATAATTAAAAAATGACCAAACCTGTGAACAAGCAGTTACTAGTAGTTGAGAAAATGCAGATTACAATAATAACAGCAATCACAGTTCACCCATCAGACTGCTAGAAATGAAATAAATGTAATCATCTCACTACTGGCAGGGATGTAGGGAAAAAGGTGGAAATGTGAATAGTTGCGGGCTTTTTGGAAAGCCATCTGGCAGTGTCAATTAAAAATTTACAAGGTACATGTCTGTAAGCCCAGCAATCCCACTCCTGGGAAATTACCCCATAGAAATAACAGCATCGGTGAATAAGATTATATACACAAGGATGATTATTTCACGTTTATCATGGCAAAAAGCTGAGACAAAGAGAAGCCATTCAGGAGCAACATAGATCATGACACATTTCTATCATAGGGTATTCTACTGCCATATTTGGGGGAGCACTAGAGAGCCACCAAATAAAGTATAAATACTTCAAGAAAAACATCAAGTTGCAGAAACAACTTAGCTAATATGATCCCACTTTTGTAAAACAAACTGTGACTAAAGGAAACCCTATATGTATGTATTATTTTGAGCATGAAGATGCCCATGGAAAGTTACACATGAAGTTTATAACATGGATCACCTAGAGGTGGCACAAAAGGCTAGAAAAGAAAAGGAAGAGAGAAGTTTAGGGAAAAAAAAAACTAACTTGAAAAGATAAGTGCTAATACAAAATAATATATTTTGTGTGTATGTTTCTGTGTGTGCACATGCGTGGGCATAGAAAGATGCACTAAAGGAAAAGATCGCTAAGCGGTAAATAGGGTTTTCTCATAGTAGGGTGATTTCTGGTAATTTTTACTGTATCTGTTTAGTTTTTCTTAATTTTGACTCATTAAGTGTTTATATAAGTTACATAATATATAAAACATTTACCTTGTGAAAAAGGAATGTCGGTGATTATTAAAATCATTTTCCATATCTGTTCTGTACAAATTGCTCCCACACTATTTTTTTTAAAAGTAGTCAATAAATCTAAACTGATTTACTGATGGCCTATATGTACGCTTTGTTGCAGATTGCCTCTCTCCTCAGTCTGGTTGTCAGTAGTACTTGCTCATTTCCCTGGCCTTCTCTGTGTGTTCTTGAACCTCTGCCTCTGGTTGCAGATCTGCCAGATTGAATCTCCACCTCCCTAACTCTTGCTTCATCATTTATAATGTGGCTTGCTACCTATACCAGCTGTAATTTTACATGAAAAAGCTACCATCTAGCTGTCACATTGAATTTCTAGACAAATTTTCTCATAATGAATATTATTATATTATTATTTTTCTCTGTAATGTTGTCTACCACCTCAGCAGTAGATTCATGTTTTTCATCCCCCTTGACATGGATATTGCATTCAACTAAGTGAATCTGAAGCACCTAGAGACAAGGAAGAGTCTATGAATGAAAATTCACTGGTATTTTGGGGAAACGGAGTTCACTCAATTAAAAAAAAAAGTTCCAATGGAAATATGGTTTTCATTATCAAGAATGCAATAAAAGGATTTCATTAGAAGATAAAAAGAAAGTTACACCAGATTATCACTGATTTCCTTTTCACTTTTGTGAAATTTTGTGAGTTCTGCTTACTGATTTACACATGTGGTTATTTATTTCAAAGGCTGGTTGGGTGAACTCATATCCTTTTTACAAGTACTGGAGTTTAGATCAGATGATCCATATGAGATCACAGCATATATATCTCATTCTTCTCTCTGCTCCTCCTGTTTGTGTTCCATATCTCAAAAAAAAAAAAAAATGCTTAAAAGCAAGTTGGCCAGGACTTGCTTTTGTTTTTTGGTGGATCCCTCCTTGTTTTTGGCTTTCATACTGTCCCACACCATTGAAGGTCATTTCTGAATATCTGGCCACAGTGTATATTATAGGAAACGCATATCTGTAATCATGAAAAGGGCTTCATATGTTAATATTTTCTTCATTTTTTATTTTCAATGCCTAAAATCTGAGCTCAAATTCACAGAAGTAAAACCATGCTGTTAATCTTCCTAATTATTCTTTTGGAAACCTCCCTTTCTTACTTAGCTTTTCAGAATCAAAGTAAATGCTCATTGCAAAGACAACATTGGGCAACACATACGGTCTCCCAAAATTTCCTCCAAAAATATCCTTACTAGCTTCTTGAAAATTATCTTTGTTCCTTTCAACATTAGCCCCCTTCATCCCCAAATTTGTAATGTCTTTCTCTGAGGAAGGTGTAGGCCAAAAAGAAAAATGTGACCTCCAATACCCTTGTCCAATCTTTCCCTTTGAGTGTTGCCTAAGTTGTTCTGAGTTTTATAATGGATCTTGTTCTCCATATGTGCGTGTCTGTCTCTGTCTCTCTCAATCTCTTCCTTATAATACCCCTTTTTTATCTTTTCGCTTTCTCTTATTTCTGTATCTACTGTGGTTTCTTATGACTGAATCCTCCAAGAAGGGTTTTCGAGAGGTTGGACCTAAGTGCAGAAACCACATTGTATTACATTTGACCTGTTGCTTCCTGGGAGTTTTTCTTCTTCATTTCTTTTTAAAGTATCACCTTAACTGTATGGTTAGCAATTTCAAAATTGTTGTTTCCAAATTGTTGTTCCTCTACAATCTCAGTACTATACTCTCTAGCAACCCTTTCATAGTCTCTATCTACTAAGTAAATAGTGACTCTACTTGACCAATTATGCACATGACATACTTCTTTGGAACCAATCTGTACCAACTCCTTTATTCCAGTATAGTCATGCTTTTAATTTCCTAACACTTGGATTAATATTATTACTATTATTAGTAATGGCCCATTAAATTCACTTAATTCATTAAGGGATAATGAAAAATACAATTTTATGCTTTATGTTGCTCTATAAGCTGTGATTTAATGGAATACATTCCAGGTGTTAGAAAACTGGTGAATTAGAAGAAGAGAAGAATTTTATGTAGAAATTTCCCATCAGGAGGGAAGATCATATCCAAAGAGATAATATCCTAAAGATGTAAGGTGTGAACAAAAAGGGAAAAAAAGTTGAGGAAGTTCTGGATTTAATAAAAATTAAAATGCTTCTATTAGACTCTAGGGTTGAAGCTTGAATAAAGGGAGGGATTTATGGGAGCATCTGGGTGGCTCAGTTGATTGAGAGTCTGACTTTGACTCAGGTCATGATCTCGCAGTTGATGAGTTTGAACCCGTGGCAGGCTCTGTGCTGACAGCTCAGAGCCTGGAGCCTGCTTTGGATTCTGTGTCTCCTCTCTCTGCCCCTCCCCCGCTTGCACTCTGTCTCTCTCAAGAATAAATAAACATTAAAAAATTTTTAAAAAAGAGGGAGTTACAAAATAGTTTATGTCAAAGATAGTCTATGAGGTTATGAAATCATAGTAAATGTGTCTAAGTAAGATTCTTTTAAAAAGGGGAGAGATCCTATCCCAAATCCATTAATTAAAATGAAATGTGAAGAACTTAAAACTTTGAGGTGCTTATTGAGCATCACTTGCCCATGAGCAGCCAGCTCTTAGTACAATTTATCATCCTTTGCTCTTATGAAATACTTAGACATACTTTTATTAGAACTTACAGCAGTATCCAATTATTTCTATATCTGGAAAAGCACATAGCATGAAAGACAATTTTCAAAGCCAAGAACATGAAATAGACACAGTTCAGTTTAAATGGAGGTGGTCTTTTTTTTTTCCTTCATCTCTATAGATGAAGAAATATATAAATATGGGGAGGAAAGAGACTCACTATAAGGGGGAGAAGGAAAAAGTAATTTGGGGAAATTGCTGGGAAAACTATTGTAGCTAAAAAAAGTTTAAATAAGTCAAAAAAACTTCTTTACCGAGTTCGAAAATCTCTCACGGACTCCACATACCTGTTCAGTTAATTCAGACTAGCTCACAGTGTTTAACTGTGTCTTTATCAGCCTTTTCCAATGGCTATTATAAAAAATCATTAAGATATATGTGCTTATAAAATTTTACAGAAGTAAACAAAAGGACAGAAATCAAGCAAAAAATTATTATAGACAAGAATAGCCAACAGAGGACATCTAGTGGTGGTCAAGAGTAGTGCTATGTTCTTCTCCACTATGTTTTGTGTTTCACAATTACACGAGAGGTCAACTGTAAGAAATTGTCAGACGCCTGCTTTCTATGTCACTTTCAACTGAGAAAGAGGTGCCACAAACAGTGAATCCAATTAATAAAATAAAATTTAAAAACTACTGTTTGATTTCTATTTGAGAATTTGTCTTAAACCATTTAAAAATGTAGTCTGATAGACAACAAAATTGTATTATAAAATTGCTTAGAGATTAGAACTTAATTGTTTCCACCCTAGAAGAAATGATAACCATGTGACATGAAAGAAGTGTTAGATAATGCTACAGTGGCAGTCATGTGTAAGTCAACTTACACAATGTTGTATGTCAATTGTATCTCCAATAAATTTTTAAAAGTATAGTCTGGCTGGGAAGTTGTAAAGCGGAACCTGTAATCACACAATAGATAGTTCTATGAAAAACAAACTTGCCTGTTCTTTAAGTGCCAGATTAATGTCAAGTATTTTTTTTTAAACGGCAAATGCACTCAATAATTCCATAAAACAATGATGTCATTGTTATTATATATCATTGTGCCTATCATGAAGCTAGACACCATGCTGGGTACTGGGAGCACAGAATGAGTCTAATTCTAAGCATTAAATTACATACACACTCATGAACTCATCTGTGGACATCCAATATGTCCACAAATCCTTTTATAGTTCATCTCCCAAATGCTGGAGCCTAATTCCCCTCCCCTTGATTATGACTTAGTGACTGACTTCTAATGAATAGAAACTGGTGATAGTGATAATGGGTGACCTCCCAGATTATGTCATAAAAGGCATTATAGCCTTCAACCGGCACTCTCTCTCAGATCATTCATTCTGGGGCAAGCCTGCTGCCATGTCATAAAAAAACTTATGCAGACCTATGAAAAAGCCCTTATGGTAAGGAACTGAGCCCTCCAGCCAACAGCCATGTGAGTGAGCCATGTTGGAAGATCTTCTCTCCCCAGTCAAGCCTTGCGATGACTTCAGCTCCACTCAACATCCTGACTACAACCTCATTAGAGATCCTGAACCAGATCATTCAGCTAAGCTGCACCAGGATTCTTGCCCCACACAAGCTTTGAAATAATAAGCATTATAATTTTAAGCCTCTAAATCTAGAAATAGATTACTAAAACACTATCCTTCAAGCCATCTCCTTCTTGGCTCGTGACCTAATCCAGAACTTGTGGACAATAATGCAGATGCAGAATTATTATTTTCTCTTTAGAGATATGAGTATTTTTCTACCTCCATCCCTGCCATAATATGGAAATCTCAATACTCACCCTCTCTCCAGACCTTCTTCTGCCTGACGGTGTTATTGTTAAAAGGTCTAGTTGCCATTTGAAGTCTACACAGCTCTTTTAACTAGTGTGTTCAGTCTTTATAGTTTAAGAAAGCAAACTTGGACAATCGCTGAACATCGCTTCCTCACAATTCTTTCTGCTCTTTTCTATAGCTTTGGTCAAAGTACACACCTTCCCCCAAGCCAGGATAAACTATTGTAGATGACTGTACTCACTACAACTCCTGATTAGCAGGCATAACTCAAAAATCCAGAACGCAAAGAAAGAGGCTCAGGGTTTTACTTCTTTCACATAAACATAGGGACTCTTTTCAATGCAACCACAAGAAGCTTTAGTCTCCCAAAGTAATTATAAACACCGAAATTATTAATGGCTCTGGATTAAAAAGACAAAAACAGTGCAGTGGAAAGATCATCAGTTCTAAGAATTCAGGAATATATTGAATGTGAAAAGTCCTCTATAAAGTACTTTACACATTGTAGTTGTTGTTGTGGTTGTTGTTTTATTATATCGAGCCACCCATGAACACATACAAATCACTTAAGAAATGGTCAGATTCCTAGGTCTAAGAGACTTGTGACTTTGCCAAATCTGTCTGTTCTCTCAGCACAGTGGAAGTGTAACACGATATGTGAAAACTGCAGAAAGCTGCATTTTCCGGAAGCTACCACCTAGCTAACAAAACCAGGGGCAAGTTGCTTGTCTTCAAAGGCCAGTTTCCTCATCTAGAAAATGGGTAAATGAGTTAGAGAACTTTAAAATAGCTCCTTGGGTGCTAGTAACTGTAAAATAACACTTGTGGTTAAATGGCAAAGGAAGAATTTTAAAAGTCAGAAAAATAGTCAGCATATATTTTTACCTACTCTATTAAGAAAATAATTTTTACTCTGCATTCATTTCATTTGAAACGGTAAGTGTGAAAATGTTCTTACATATCTGTTTTGATAAGTAGCCAGATGGTGTCTAAAGATACATTTTCTTTGTAGTTTAATGCAATTGAAATGAGTTCTCTAGTCACCTCTTGAAGCCTATGGAGCTTTAAAATCAATCATTTAGAATATGAAGATCCTAGTGAGGCTATTAAACTCTATGACTTTTAAATGTTAAAATCACCAAAGCACCTTTAATTTTACTGGTAATGACATATACAACCTTTTATACTGGATATTAAGTATTCATATTAAATCATAATAAATATTCATGCTGAACCATAAGCCACCTGATATTGCAAATGGTCATTTATGTTGTCATTTATGTACCAGTGTCAGTTCTGATAGGATAATGTTTATAATTTATTAAGCAATATGTCACAAGAAAATGTCCATTTCCACACTATTTCCATATTAGTAGCAATGAATGTTGCCAGGGCATGGTGGAATATAAATTATTTCTCAGTTTGAACATGATGCTACTACAATAAAATGCCCATGGCTAAAAAAGTCATTAACATGCACTATAGAACAAGCTTGTCACACATAATACACACAGACACACACACACACACACACACACACACACACACAATTAGGATATTTGGTAGTGCAGACAAAAAGAAACAAAAAAAATAAAAAGCAGTAAACATCAAAGCTGAAGGTCCTCTGATTTATAGCAAGCACAGCAGGGATGGATGGAAGTCTGACAATGAGATGCATAGAGAAAGGCTGGCTCCTTCATAGTAAGCCAAAGACTTTCCCTTTATCTACAAGGGAGCAAGGTTCAAAGCCAGGTCAGCCAGGGAAACTTGGAACTTAAGGGAACTAGAAAACAGAGATCTTTTGGAAATAGCTATTGCTTCCAATGGATGACTATGTGCCTAATAAAAATGGAAGGCCTTGTTAATTTTATTTAACTGTTAATCACCAGATGTTCTGAGCCATATGGAAAAAAATTTAATGTTTTCAGAGCAGTGATGTGTGTGCAGGGTGTGGTAGGATTTGTGTTTGTGATTGTGTGTGATTGTGTGTGTGTGTGTGTGTGCGCGCATGTGTGTAAGTGCAATACAATCAGATGTTTAGATCCTCAGAAAAGGGATTTGTTTTATCACGTCTTTTATCTCAACAGGAGAGAAGGCAGCATTGTGATATTTGTGATAATATCACCCTAGCACTATACAATATTTTTCAGTTTATAATATATTTTTACAGGTACTATTTTATCTAGTTTTTAACAACAATGCTATTATAACTAGTTTATTACAGAAGAAACTCAGATCCAGAGGGCACTGAGTCACAAAGTTCATAAGTACAAGATCAATGCTTAAAACCAGGAGATCCATACTCTCCACCAAAGTCCATAAGAAAATGTGGAGAAAAGGCATATAATTGAAATAATTTTCTTGGTGCTTGAGAAAACTGTATTAGGTTATTTCTTCTCAATGTTCATTTACATTATTCATCTTCATAATTAATTAATTGATTTTAATTCATCTTCTTAATCTTGTCCCCCCTCATTGTCACTCTCTAAAGGCTGAAAATATGGCCCATATATTCACTCAACAAAATTCTTGGTATCTATTATATGTCTGGAATAGACACTGATAATATGTCTATGAAAAAAACAAAACAAAACAAAACACCTGACTTCAGGTCACATTTGTTTAAAGTCTGCTAAAGGAAAGAGTCAAATACTTTTGGTATTTGGGCATTCAGAATACCTCTAACTCTCCCCAAAGATGCCAAGAACAAAGCCAAATATGTTAAGAAATCCTGGGTACCATGGGTATAAAACAGTCTGTGACGTCCTGTGTTTAAAACTAAAGTTTAATGTGGGTTCTTATGTTCTTATTCATATTCTCATTTTATTTCTCCACCTCCACCTTTTTATTTTTTCTTTCTTTTACCTTTCCCAACCAATCAACACCACTGTTCTATCTCATCTGTCCGAAGTAAGTATATGTTCAGTGATCCAGGCTTTAGGAGACCAAATCTCCCTGAGTGAAGCTTCTTCTTTGGAGGGCCTCTAGAGGTGACACCTGCATCTGCAAGGGATTTGATGGTGTTTCTTGTGGAGGAAGTCAGTGTCTCGTACTGATAAGGATTGAGATTCCTTTCTAAGTCTGAATCTCTATTGTTGAATCTCTAAGTCTATTGTTTAGGAATGCCAAACTGTAGGGACAGTTGCACGTATGGGTACATTTCCATAGAGTGCACAGAAATCTTAGTTTAAAATCTGAATGAGTCCAATATGTTGATTTCAAACCCGAATCCTCACCTGGCCAGACTGGTTTAAAATTTAACTTCAACCACTTTACTATAATGACCCTGATGGTTTTATCTGTTAGCAAGGCATTCCAAAGACTCCAACCATAAAGCATCTGTGCTAGTTACCTCAGAAACTCCCATTGTGCCATTGTTGTCCACCCTCTGCAGGTCTGCGGCTCTCATCCTTGTGAAGAACAAATGAATCTTTGGGAAACCATACAGCCATTCCTTACTCAGGATCTACCCCACACTTACAGGTACTGAAAAGGAGATTTTGCCATCTCCAGTCTCAGAGGCTCACTCTTTTCCTGAAGGAGATTCTCCTTCTTTTGAGTTTCGCTTTAATATGCCCTTCTCTTCTCACCTTCAGAAGCCTACCACAATCTCCTCAGAGGGCTTAGACTCCAAAAATTAAAAGCCACGATATGATGTGCCCTTCATACTTGCATGTACGTTCTGTTTTCTTCCATGCCACAGACCTCCCCTCACACAAGGGAGCCATGGTGTCTGCTAATTATTTGAAGGCAGGTTATGGAAATAAGGAAATATAGAAAGAAAAATGTAAATCATCGTATTGGAAATTACCTTACTTCATTAGTCTTGGCAGAGGTAGAGATGGACAGAGTTTGCACCTCAGAATGCTAGTGTGTCATGATCTTCACGGGCTACAATCTGCATGGAGTGAGTTAGATCTAGTTTTGATGGGGAAAGGGAGTTCTAAGGTCACAGGCAGATTTTAGGCTGGTGGTTGTGTTGGTTGTTGGAGGGCAGAACAGTTTCCTTGATGCAGACCCAACTGTTTTCCCTTCATATTTTAGTTTTATCCAGAGCTGAGAACCAAGTTCAGAGGGTCACTTGGGTCATATCATGGCAAAGGACAGGTAGCCACAGTGAGGTGTGAGCTGACATCATGGGAGACTAAGAGAGAAAGAGCAAGGTTTTTGATAAAAGCTCATGGCAAAAGTCAATGCACCTCCTTTGCTATCTGAAGGTTCAGGCTTCAGACATGTCAATAGACACAGGATAAAAGGCTTTAGTTAGTTAGTTAGTTAGTTAGTTTTTTTGTGATTGCAATACCCTAAAATGATTTTATTGGAGGAAGAATGAAAATATCTGTAAAATAATATTCATTTTAAATATCAAAGACCCTTAATTTTCAAATAATAAGTTTAAACAACATATTAGATTTAAACTACTTGTAAATCATCATCTTTAGAAGTAGCAACACCTCTTCACCCTTGTTTCCTCCTCTAGAGGAAATTTTTAGCATTAGGCTGCCTAGCTCAACCATAACTTTTGCATCTTTAATCTTTCTCTGCTTTTTGCTTGGTTTAATACATATCCTTGCAAAAGAGGAAAATGGGAGAGGCAAGTTATAATTTATTTATGTTAAATTTTTTTTTCTTAGGATTTTCTTTCTTTCTTTCTTTCTTTCTTTCTTTCCTTCCTTCCTTCCTTCCTTCCTTCCTTCATTTTTTAATTTAAATACAAGTTAGTTAACATACAGTGTAATAATAATTTCAGGAATAGAATTTAATGATTCATCACTTACATATAACACCTACTGTTCATCCCAACAAAGTGTCCTCCTTAATGCCCCTTGACCATTTAGCCCATCCCCCCACCCAAAACCCCTCCAGCCACCCTCAGTTTGTTCTCTGTATTTAAGAGTCTCTTATGGTTTATCTCCCTCCCTGTTTTTATATTATTTTTCTTCCCTTCCCTTATGTTCATATGTTTTGTATCTTAAATTCCACATATGAGTGAAGTCATATGATATTTGTCTTTCTCTAACTGATTTGTTTCACTTAGATAATACACTCTAGTTCCATCCACGTTGCTGCAAATGGCAAGATTTCATTCTTTTTGATTGTCAAGTAATATTCTATTGTGTGTGTAAATATGTGTGTGTGTGTGTGTGTGTGTGTGTGTGTGTATACCACATCTTCTTTATCCATTCATTAATTGATTGACATTTGGGCTCTTTCCATACTTTGGCTATTGTCAATAGTGCTACTATAAACATTGTGTGTATCCCTTCAAAACGGTACTCCTGTATCCTTTGGGTAAATACCTAGTAGTGCAATTAGTGGGTTTTAGGGTAGCTCTATTTTTAATTTTTTGAGGAACCTCCATACTGTTTTCTAGAGTGGCTTTAAAATTCATTTGGAGTTAGAAAAATAATAAAAGAAGAACATGACATGGCAATTTCAAAATAAAAGAAAAGCCAAAAACTTGGCTTTTTTTATTTGTTCCCCACAAAAGACATATAGTTGAGTGCATAAGCTATGCCCTAAGTAGAGCCTCCGTATGTAGACGGCTAAAGAGAAAATTTAACCTTCAGGAAAACTTAGATATTGGAGTATATACTGCCATAAATACTTCAATTTTTTCCACAAGGTGGTAATGCTTGGATGCTGCTTTCCAAAGAAACCCAGTTATATGAGAATTGACTTTCAAATCTCTTCTCTAAATACATGTACGACTCAATGAGTGGTTTGACCAAATAAGGTTTAAGTTTATAGGTAGTAGACTCCAAATAAATGGCAAAAATTGAATGTCCTGATGAAGCTAAAATAACAAAGCTTTGACTTTTCTTTCAGTTCTCTTTCTATTTACTGATTTCTTCAACTAATATGGGCAGCAAGCATTGGTGGTCTAGTGATGAGTATAGCTGCTTTCTAAATAATATGGGTTAAGCTTAATGTATTAGTTAGCTATAGCTGCCATAACAAAAATGCTACAGACTGGGCGGCTTAAACAACAAGAATCTATTTTCTTCCAGTTCTAGACTCTGGAAGCCCAAGATCAAGATGTCGTCAAGGTTTGTTTCTGGTGAGGACACTTCACTTTTCCTGACTTGGAGAAACCCACCTTCTGTCCGTGACCTCACATGGTCTCTTCTCTGTATGTGGCATGGGGAGAAAGAGCAATCTCTTATGTCTCTTCCTTTTCTTATAAAGACATCAGTCCTGAGGTGCCTGGTGGGCTCAGTTTCTAGAGCACCCAATTCTTGATGTTGAGGTCATGAGTTTGAGCCCCACGCAAGATGTACAGATTACTTAAAAAATAAAATCTTACTGAAAAAAATGCATCAGTCTTATTGGACTTGGGGCCCATCCTTATGACCTTAATTAACCTTCATTACTTCCCTAAAGTCCCGATCTTCAATATATAGTCAAATATAGGATTAAGGCTCAACATATGAATTTTGAGGGAATGAACACAATCTAGTCCATAACACTCAATATGAGTTTTATTAAAATGTTTTTAGACTTTGGGAATATCACTTCAGCTTTGACAATGCTATTTTCTTAAGGAAGTGGTAGTTAAGTAAGCTAGATAGAAAAATCTGGTTCTGAGTTGTGTGGTAACCTCTTGACTCTGTAGAATTTTAAGTTTATTTATTTTTGAGATACGGAGAGGGAGGGGAAGAGAGGGGAACAGATGAACTGAAGCATGCTCTGTGATGACAGCAGAGAGCCCAATGTGAGTCTCAAACTCACAAACCATGAGATCATGACCTGAGCTGGAGCAGGATGCTTAACCGACTGAGCCACCAGGTGCCCCTAGAATTTTAAACTTAAGATTCATTAAACATTTAGAATTAGTTTTATCTACCATTAGAAGTGACTCAAGCTTCACCAACAAGTGGAAGGTGGTCTAGGTATAGATGCTAAAGAAGGAACCAAACTTGACCCTTTGACTTAGAAAGAAGAAAGACTTTTTGTACATATTTCAAAATTCTAATTTCTGAGTAAAAGTAGTTTGAAGGACTTTTATTATGTGGGAGCAAATATTTAATTATAATATGAAGGGGGTTTGGTGTGATTATGTGTAGGTGTCAGCAAATTGGAGGCTTTGAATTATTTGACAAATGGTGAAAATAGCAAAATGTTTGAGTGCATGAACTCAGGGACCAGACTGCTCGGATTCAAAATCTGCTCTCCACTAACAGCTTGTGTTAAACTACTTAAACTTTGTGTCCCTCAGTTTCTTTATCTATAAAATGGGAGCCATAATATTAGCTACTTCATAAATTTGGGGTGAAAATTCAATGAGTTAAAACATGTAAAATTCCTAAGCTTCTCTCTGGCAATACTAACTGTTCAACAAATTTTAACTTCTATTACTATTTGAGTATCATATGAAATATGAAAATGATGATATGAATTCTATGGAAATTCTTCATTGCAAATACAACCATAACTGTTGAAAATAAAATGTTTAAATACGATTTGAAGTCTCTAAATTATCCTAAGGGCATATAGAAAATGAAAACATTCAGTTAAAAAAAAATCTATTAGATCTCTGTAAGAACAGTCAGAACGTGTACATTTCAGCCATGACGTCAACTTCAAAATGGAAGTTCCACTTACATGGCTGTGGCCAAGAAATGGAAATTCCTTCCCCCCAACTCCCAGTCCAGGTTGTGGTGTCTCCCAGAGGGGGGTTAGGCTGCCAGCATTTCTTATCCCCTCCAGCTCTGTATTATTTCATTTTATTTTTTAATGTTTGTTCATTTTTGAGACAGAGGCAGACAGACAGAGCACAAGCAGGAGAGAGGCAGAGAGTGAGAGAGTGAGTGAGAGAGAGAGAGAGAGAGAGAGAGAGACAGAATCTGAAGCAAGCTCCAGGCTCTGAGCTGCCAAGCCCAACACGGGATTTGAACCCACAGACCTAGAGATTATGACCTGAGCCAAAGCCAGATGCTTAACCGACTGAACCACCCAGGTGCCCCCAGCTCTGTGTTTTAAAGGCTGAATCCAGGCAAGTGCAGAAAAGAGGTCAAGGATCGCTTTCTTCTACTCAGCCCTCACTTGTAGGTCAGAGGCTCTACCCCAGATGCAGAAGGCTGAGAATACTGGGACCCCATTGATCTTGCTCCAGCAAACATGTAGGGCAGAGATTTCACTACAAGAAAATCCCCACTTAATACCCTGCTCATAAATAGCAGGCACACCACTCTAAGAGAAGTGGCCACTGACCCTGCTTCCACATCCAGAATAATGGTGTAGGGATTTTGCTGAGGGGCAAGGCAGAATATAAAAGCAGAGAGTTCTGAAGCTGTCCCCATGGGAACTCAGTTTATTTGGAACAGAGTATGAAGAAGTTCAAATCTAAATATATCATCAAGATTAATGAAGATTTTGATGATAAACAATTAAGAGGAGGCTGGTAGCTCCATGAGAGCAATGAATTAAACTGTAGACCAATGGAAGTTTTCCAGTGATAACTAGGATAAAAATTACTAAGGAGAGCCCCACCCCACCCCAGGGTTAGAATAAACCACATAGACTGGCCTCAAAGACTATCCTGTAAAGGGGACTGAGTTTAAATAGATCAGAGTGTAGAGTAATTCATGCCAGGAACATTGTCAAGAACAATAGAGCAAAGAGCATGAAATTGGGAGAGGCTAACAGCTGGATGTGATACCAACAGAGACAAACAGCTTAACAACAATAACAAGGGAAGAGACAATAAAAAAGAGGCCAAGTCATGGTCATCCCTGGATGATTGTGAGCGTACCCAAGACTGCATTCTCCAAGCTGAATACTTGAGGGGAAACAGACTTCACTACAATGGTTCAGCCAAATCAGTAAAATATTAAGCAAGCAAATAACAAAAGGCCTCAGAAAAAAGGTATCAGTTTCCAGAATTGTTATATTATCTAAAGATTTCACTTTTCAACAACAACAAAAAATAAAAGACATGCAAAGGAACAGGAAAGAATGATCTATAAGTAGGGGGAAAAAGCAGTCAACCTCTGCCTTTGACAGGGTCCAGATGTCTAACTTAGCAACCAAAGACTTTTGAGTAGCTATTACTCATATGTTCAAAGAACTAGGGGCGCCTGGGTGGCTCAGTCGGTTGAACATCCAACTTCGGCTCAGGTCATGATCTCACGGTCCGTGAGTTCGAGCCCCGTGTCAGGCTCTGTGCTGACAGCTCAGAGCCTGAAGTCTGCTTCAGATTCTGTGTCTCCCTCTCTCTCTGACCCTCCCCCATTCATGCTCTGTCTCTCTCTGTCTCAAAAATAAATAAAAAACATTAAAAAAAATTAAAAAAAAGAGCTAAAGGAAACAATGCTTAAATAAGTAAAGGAAGGTATAATGACAAGTACATAACTAAAATGAAAATTTTATTAGAACTTGAAAGGGCTGACAGAAAAGAATCAGCAAAGTTGAAGAACCAAACTTGAAGAATAGAGGAAAAAATAAAAAAAAAAAATTTAACAGTCTCAGAAAATTAGAGGACAGTCTCCAGTGTACCACCGTTCGTGCAATAAGAGTACTGGGAGAGAGAAGAGAATGACAGAAGCAGAAAATATTTAAAGAAATAATGGCTGAAAATTTCACAAGTTTAAGGAAAAACATTAACCTACACATCCAAACACTCAATGACCTAATGCAAAAGATTTACATCCAGACATATCATAGTGATAATGTTCAGAAGCAGAGAGAAAGAAAAAATCCTGAAAGCAGTAAGAGAAAAAGACTCATTCCATACAAGGGAGCCCCTGTAAATTAAAAGCTGAGACTTCACATCAGAAACAATGGAGGTCAGAAAGCAATGGGATAACACGTTCAAAGAGCTGAAATAAAAATAAATAAATAAAACTATCATCCAAGTATCTTGTATCTAGCAAAACTATCATTCAGAAATAAAGGCAAAATAAAGTCATTTCCCTATAAACAAAAACTGAGAAAATTTGTTTCTAATAGACTCAACCTACCATCTAAATTCTTAGAAAGTCATGAACTATCAAAAATGAATTAAGAAATTATAAAAATCTGATAAGATCTATAATAAGTAAAAAGTTGAATTAGTAATAAGACTTTCCATGAAAAGAAATTCAAATCTAGATGACATGGCTGATAAATTTTACCAAATATTTAAAGAAGAATTCTTTTCAAACTGTTCCAAACAATAGAAAAGGGAACACTTCTCGACTCATTCTATGATGCCAGTATTACCCTGATGCCAATACCAATACCAAAGGCATCACAAGAAAACTATAGACCAAAACAGGTATCCTCAACTTTTTTCAAGTTCTCATTATGTAACTTTGCTTTTGCAAAAGACCTAAATTAGTGCCTATTTTTGCTAACTGAAAGAAATCCAAAGAAGAATTTTGCTTTTATGAAAAAAAAGGTGAAAAGCAAAAATAGCGTTCAGCTTTTGTTTTGCAGCAAGCCATTCCTTATGGAGGCAGCATGCACACAGAGCAGTAAGCGTTCCATAACCAAGCTCCCACCCTAGAACTACACTCAGCATCTTAGAGTAAAGCTGTTATAGTTCTTGACTGTGTCTCTGAGCATCTATCTGTGCTTTATGTCAATTTATTGTGTGTATCAGTTACCAAAATGTTTCCTATGGTATCAGAAAAGCCTAACAAAGGTTACTTTTCAGGTCCAAGAATGCTCAAAATTTTTTCTACATAAATTAATTGCATATCTGCTTTATGCCATTTCAGCTTCTGAAAGATTTCTTAGGAATGCTCTACTTTCAGAAAGTGGGAGAAATCTGCACTTCTTGCGAATATAGGTGTAAAAATCCTCCACAAAATACTAGCAAACTAAACCCAACAATTTATCCAAGCTTGGTTTAACAATCAAAAATCAATTAATAAACCATAGCAATAGAATGAAGGACGAAAACCACATGGTCTTCTCTTTTTTTTTTTTTTAATTTTTTTAACGTTTATTTATTTTTGAGACAGAGAGAGACAGAGCATGAATGGGGGAGGGTCACAGAGAGAGAGGGAGACACAGAATCTGAAACAGGCTCCAGGCTCTGAGCTGTCAGCACAGAGCCTGATGCGGGGCTTGAACTCACGAACCATGAGATCATGACCTGGGCCGAAGTCAGATGCTTAACCGACTGAGCCACCCAGGCGCCCCTGGTCTTCTCAATAGACATGGAAAAAGCATTTGACAAAATTCAACACCCTCTCATGATAAAAGCAATCAACAAACTAGGAATAAAAGGGAACTTCCTCAACATGAAAAAGTCTCCAGTGCCTGGGATGAGCCAGGGCCCACAGTAGCCTCAGGATGGAATGCTTAATTTAGCCCAGGATTCCTGTAGGTCCATTGCTCTTCAGGCTATTGTCAGGGTATTGTCCAACTCTACCACCACCACCATAATGTATGAGGTTGACCATATAGTCATCCAAGGACCCTGGGGCCTAATTTTGGAAGGATGACCTGGTGATAAGATAACTCTCACTAGTCAGCATTGGATTTCTTTCATGCTGTCACACAAGATTAGGCTGTTGGAATAGCACTAAATTGCCTATATTGAGTGAATCTCACTCACAGCACACATTGAACAACTAGGGCTCACAGCTACTAAAGGACCACTATGATCTTTGCACTTGAGCCATATATGTAGGCCCAAGGGTTAGCTCTCACTATTCTACTTCAACTGTTGTTGACCGCAGCCTCCTTCTCCAGTTTACAGCACCCAAGGACAGTGGTGGTAGAAGTAGATTTCCTTTACCAAGAGCTCCCTAATTCTGGTACCCAGGGCAGATGTCTCAACCTCTTTGCAGGCTTCTTGCCACATATCAGGCTATCCTTCAAGTTTGCCTGCCCCATCTTTCAAGACAATTACCCTACAAGGCCAATCAACCTTCAGATTGATATCGTTTCTTGCTTATAATCAATGTGGTGATATGTGCTCTCCCCAGTCAGCTTTAAGCTATACCAGAGAAAGGATAAACATTTCTCGAGTGACAGTTCTTGTTCAATCCATAAGCCCTTTTCCTGTGTTCCCCCATTGGTGGCATAATGTGTAAGGCAGGATTGCAATCAATATTTGGAGAGATCACATTCTAGGATTGTTGTGATTATTGTTCTAGAGAAGACCTGGTTCTGCATTTATGCTATAAAATTATAAACAGTAATTTTAATATGACAAGGAAACAAGTTTTTACTTACATTTTCCTTGACACCCTGGGTAAGATTTGCATGTGTGCAATGAATCAATGAAGTGCAGTAACAACCTTTGATTTGTTGAAAGCCAGTATTCACTAGCTGTTCCACAGTGAGAGAAAACTTCCCTGAATTCCTCAATATTCTTGTAAAGAAACCTAGCCTCTTGATAGTTTTTGTAGGATATGAGAATTATATCTCTAGCCATCTGTCTGGTTAAATGCTCTGATACAGCCTAGAGGAGGTCCCTATATTAAGCCCCAGGGTACAAGGAAAACTGAAGGCTATCTCTCTAAGTATTTAGATTTCAAGGAGGAATGAGGCCCCGAAATATGAAAATATCCTTACATTGGAAAAGCAGAGACATAAGGACTGACTCTTGGAGAGATTTTTATTTATACACCAAAGGTTGGAGTTAGGATTCAATCCCATTTATTTTTGGAGGAATAGGAGGAGGGGGAGAGGGAGGGGAGAAGGGGCGAGGAAATTTTCTTACCTCATAAGCAGAGAAATATTTTTTCCTGATTTCTCACCTATGGAGTATCCAGCTCCTCATGCAGGACAGGGTGATCTAGCTCTCATGTCACCCCAGGGGTCAGCCCTGGGACAGAGAACCAAGAGGTTTGCTAAGTGAATGTTTGAGAGAAAAGTATGCAGTAACCATAAACAGAATAAGCAATGTAGTGGGTAGATTAGAATTTTAAGTGAAATATGCAGGAAAGGACTTGCTGAGGTTGCATTTGAGTGAAGACCTGAAGGGGGTGAGAGAGCCATGCATTCTGATATCCAGAGGGAAAACATTCTCAACATAGGGAAAAATGAAAGCAAATCTTCTGAAGCTTGAGTGTATCTGGCATTTTTTGAGGAAAAACAAGACCAATGTTGTTGGAAAAGAAAAGAAGGAGCAGGAAATAGTAGGAGAAGGGACCAGAAAGGTATCTGGGGCTAGAACTTCCAGGGCCTGTAGGCCATGCTGTTAAGATACAGAAGAACTAGTATTCACCATTTATGGAAGCCATGAATAATACTGACAATTACCTCGGTAAAATTATTGCAACCAAACACAGTAATTATTATTATTACAGTGGTAATGGATTATTACAAATTAATTCATAATAAAAGTAACAGCTTAGGAAGAAATATTGAAGAGCTATTGTAGCTTTTATAAAATCTCTTAGTTATGGATATTAAATGATTCTGCTATTGATGATCATATGATATGGGGACATGCCACACACAGCCATAAAAATGACTTGCACTTTGTGAACAGAAAAAAGTACTTTCTAAAATTATCTAAAAATCATACAAAAATCATGCCAAAAATAGGGGTAAAGATCATCATGCATAAGCTATGTGCTCTATTTTCTCATGATATGAGAGAGGTGGGGAGAGAGATTCTAAGAATTATCTTTCCCAGAATAGTAACTACCTATGGGGGAAAAGACGTGTTGAAAGGCGAATAGCTGTCATAGTGTGTTTTGTATCTCTCTGTACAACTTAAAAATTCTATTTCTATACTTTTGTAGCTTTTTAACAACAGCAAGGGTTATCTAATGGGAAAATGATATTTTCCTATTTCGTTTTATTCTTTGTACCTACTGTATTTTTAAGTGAATAAGTGTTAACATTATAAAAAAATTCTGCAGTCTTAGTATGAGTATTTTATGAGCAATAACACTATAAAACTTTTCAGAACGTTTTAAATAAAGGCAAATATTTCAACAAACTAGTCTTCAGGCAACCCTTCCTGAATTCCCAAGAAATGGCAGAACTGACAGAGCAAATGAGGATGGATCTAGAATTAGAGTGCTATGTATGGGGCACTTAGGTGGCTTAGTGGGTTAAGTATCCAACTCTTGTTTTTGGCTCAAGTCATGATTTCAGGGCTGGTGAGATCAAGCCCTGTGTTGGGTTCTGCACTACCAGCATAGAGCCTGCTTGGGAGTCTGTCTCTCCCTCTCCCTCTCTCTCTCTCTGTCTGCCCCCTCCCTCTCAAAATAAATAAAAAGTGCTATGTACATTTTAAAAACGAATATCTTTCCTAAAACAAATCTTCTAATAGCTCAAATTGCTGGAACAAAGCATGGGTGTTTTAATTTGTTCTAATATAATAGTATTTCAAGTTCCATAGTGGTTCGTATTGCTTGTACTCATTATTGCATCAGGAAAGAAATCACTTAATGTCTGTTAGCTTCAGTTTCTCATCTGAAAAATGGACATAATCATGCCTACCTTTCAGAACTGTACAGAGTCTCCAAAACATGTCTGTAAAGTAGCTGACATACCACCTAGCACAAGGTGCTCAACAGATTGTAAGCAAATTAATGTCAGAGTTTAGGTGATCACCTGAGTTCACAGCTTTTTAGTGACCATGCCAGAAGTGGAATTGCTAAGTGAGTGTTTTCTGTTATGCCATGAGTATGAGTCTAGGCACTGAGTTCTGGACCTCTTATCTGCTCAAAATGTCTCATGCTGATTCATGAGGGCCAACTGTGAGCAATACTTCTCAACTCTTCATTTGGTGACATTATATTGAAAATTTAAAATTGACCATGATGGGTATATTTATGCCACAAAAATCAACAAATGCTACAAATCAAGGATTTTGTTTATAAGAGAGCCAGTTATTAAATATTCACCAGCATACCACTAGTCTAGGCTTGTAGATCTGGAACTAAGGGCACAGATAGCATCTATTGTTTGGCTCACTATGATAAATGTGATGTAGACATCTCTTTGAGAGGCTACTAAGATTTTCAAGATTTTCAGTGTGTATTTAATTACCTTGGGGCAACTTCTAAACTAGGTGATTCTTACTCTATAAGTCATTAGACATCTTTTTTAAGAATCTTAGAGTATTTGTTTTCTGAATGTTGCCTTTCCCCACATTTCCTGAAGACGGAATAAAAGGCTTAAATCAGGGCACTCATTTTTTTTTTTCCATCTCTTTTCTGTTGCCGGTTCAGTGAAGCTTCCTCCCCAGGCAGAATTAATCGTTCAGGCTTCTGTGCTCCCTAGCATTTTGCTCAAACTGTTAATATTGCACTTATCACATTGTATTACTGTCAGATTTTTTCTGCTTCTTTTCTTGGCATGATCGTGAGCTGCTCAAAGATCTCTCATTCATGTTATTACCACTAGCACCTAAAATGCTACCTGGCTCACAGTAGGGCACTCAGTAACAGCATATTGAGTTCAGTTGAGCTGGCTTACAAGAAAATAGAAGGAGCCACCTTATTTTGATAGGAATCCCTCAATTAAAAGAGGGCTACAATTTTGAAAGCTAATGACAAATTATTTTTCTAGGTCACAAAATATTTAAATAGTTCCTTCTACAATGAAATTAAAATGACACAACAGATGTAATAGAGAAGGAAACGATAGAACAGTGAGATTTTTATCAAAAAGTTACAGAGGCAGTGTGCCCGAGCTCTTTATGTGTTACCAAGAGCCTTAGTGTTTTAAAACTACTGGCCTGAAGAGACTCTAGCTTTTTTGTAAAATGAGGATAATCATACCAACCATACCTAAAACCCAAGGCTTTTGTGAGAATTAAATCAGAAAAATGTTTCTGAAAGTTCCTTATAAACCATAACACTCCAAACAAATACAAGGTATTATTCTATCTGCAGAGACTTACTTTGTAGAAAATCTGGAAATTTCTATAACTCTGGGATCTTCTCACAGTTTCAGTATTGCCTTTAGAAGCTTGTCTCCCCATGCTAAGATAAACACTCACCCAGAGTTACCACTGAATGAACCTAGTTTCCTAACTTCCTTTTGGGTTTTGCTATTTAAAAAGCATCTGAATCTGATCTGTAGTATCATACTAACTAGTTGGGACTGCCATCTAGTGACTTCCATAAACCAATCAGCTAACTCCAAAGAAATTTAGCTATCCAGATATTTAAACAAATCAATGCATAAATATCCCATTTTTCCAAAACTGACATTTGTCTCTCATTTACATGAATTTTGTGTGTGTGAGAGAAAGCTACTATTGAAAATAGTTTTAAAAATAACATGCTACTAATACCTTGTTGCCTAGCTGTTTTGCAGCATTATAGCATTATTTTATTATTAATATTATTATTAATTTTGCGCTGTCTTAACTATTTCTGGCAGATACTTAAATCTTGATATCCATATTAGTAGCATTTCTTTTTCTGCCTCAAGAGAGAAATTATTGTGGATCACGGGTAGAATTATTCTGGATTTATTCACACATTGCCAGTATGTCTTGACCCCCAATGACAGTGATCAAGCAGCTGGAATCTGAACAAACAGCACTGCATCCTATCTGATTTCTCTGACACGTCCTCCTCTTGCCTAAGGAGCCCTGACCTAAGAAATGGAGTGGGGCTTTGTACCATGTCATGTGAAGTGCCATCTAAGGTCAATGTGTCATCAACGGCTTACATAATTATACCAGGATTCAGCCTGTGATGTGGGGCTTGCAGCCTACATGTTACTTAAGGCATGTGGCTTAGGAAAAGAGTCCTGAGAGAGCTACTAATGAGAAAAGCAAACATCTGTTTGCCTCATCTGGAGTCTACTTTTTTTTTTTTTCAATATATGGAGTTTATTCTCAAATTGGTTTCCATACAACACTCAGTGCTCATCCTAAAAGGTGCCCTCCTCAATACCCATCATCCACCCCCCCTCCCTCCCACCCCCCATCAACCCTCAGTTTGTTCTCAGTTTTTAAGAGTCTCTTATGCTTTGGCTCTCTCCCACTCTAACCTCTTTTTTTATTTTCCTTCCCCTCCCCCATGGGTTCCTGTTAAGTTTCTCAGGATCCACATAAGAGTGAAACCATATGGTATCTGTCTTTCTCTATATGGCTTATTTCACTTAGCATTACACTCTCCAGTTCCATCCATGTTGCTACAAAGGGCCGTATTTCATTCTTTCTCATTGCCCCGTAGTACTCCATTGTGTATATAAACCACAATTTCTTTATCCATTCATCAGTTGATGGACATTTAGGCTCTTTCCACAATTTGGCTATTGTTGAGAGTGCTGCTATAAACATTGGGGTACAAGTGCCCCTATGCATCAGTACTCCTGTATCCCTTGGGTAAATTCCTAGCAGTGCTATTGCTGGGTCATAGGGTAGGTCTATTTTTAATTTTCTGAGGAACCTCCACACTGTTTTCCAGAGTGGCTGCACCAATTTGCATTCCCACCAACAGTGCCAAGAGGGTTCCTGTTTCTCCACATCCTCTCCAGCATCTATAGTCTCCTGATTTCTTCATTTTGGCCACTCTGACTGGCGTGAGGTGATATCTGAGTGTGGTTTTGATTTGTATTTCCCTGATGAGGAGCGACGTTGAGCATCTTTTCATGTGCCTGTTGGCCATCTGGATGTCTTCTTTAGAGAAGTGTCTATTCATGTTTTCTGCCCATTTCTTCACTGGGTTATTTGTTTTTCGGGTGTGGAGTTTGGTAAGGAGTCTACTTTTTTTTCAAATTTATTTTTGAGAGAAAGAGAGAGAGAGAGAGAGGCAGAGAGGCAGAGAGAGAGAGAGACAGAGAGAGAGACAGAGACAGAGACAGACCATGAATGGGGGTTCGGGGACAGAGAGAGTTGGAGACACAGAATACCCAAACAGGCTTCAGGCTCTGAGCTGTCAGCACAGAGTCTGACATGGGGCTCAACTAATGAGCCATGAGATCATGACCTGAGCTGAAGTTGGATACTTAAACAACTGAGCCACCCAAGTGCCCCAATCTGGACTTTTAATCTCACTTTTCTTATATCATGTTTTTACCCAGTGATCACTTTATTGCATGATTTTTTCATTACCACCAATGTTTCTAAATGTAGCATTGTATCATTTCCTATGTTTTAAAAGAATAAGTTAAAAAAATTAAAAAGAAAACCTGGATTACCAAAATGCTTAAGGGATTGTGCTTTGTTTTTTTTTTTGTTTGTTTGTTTTTTGTTTTTTGTTTTTTCTACTCTGATTTGCCCAAGAAAATCAGATCCCTCTCTCTTGTGGGCTAGTAGCACTGTGTCTTACTGTCTGGAAGTATTTATTACAATAGTAATTAATTTTGGCCAAACATTTGAAACATCTGCAACCCTGCTAGAATGAAGGCAATTTACGAGCAGGGATGCATGGCATCTGCCTTGGCTGTGTTTTCCTCCCCAGAGCCTAGCACAGTGTCTCCCTGTGTAAGTAGGCACTCTCAGAGAAATTTATTGAATGTAAAATAAATGACCCCATGTCTAAAGATTAGTCCTAAAATTATGTCTTCTGCACCTTATCTCTGTAGATTATAAACCATGCACAAAAAGTCTATCTCTACCACTTTTCTAAACCTTAGCTCTATTATCTTAGCTTTTTCATTAATGAGCTATTAAACCTTGGTCTTGTCAATTGATCCCTTTGTGCTCAACTCCCTCATTTGTGAAATCAGAACGTTTCAGAAAACAGTGATAATTTTTTTTAATTTCTTTCTTCATTTAATTATGTTTTATTTCTTTTTTAGAGCATATTGCCTTGGCCAGAACTAAAATAATAATGTTAAACAACAGTGAGGGTGGAAGAAGGAGACCCTGGGTTTTTAAAGGCCTATGTGAAAGGCCATTTGAAGTACACCAGTGTTTCCCAAGATGTGTTGTTCGAGTTCTTTTTGAGGAGTGTCTTCCAGAATACTCCAAACTCTTAAAGTTTGGAGTCTAAGATCAAAATGAACAAAACTGGATAGAGAAAAAGCATAGTTCCTTTTAAACAAGCTGCTATTTTAATACTTTAAAATTGAATCTTGAATTATAATGCAGCAATAAAATCATCTGAGTGCAGGCAATTAGTTGAAAAGGAGAGATGATCACATAGCCTTCTGAGGTAATAATTTGCAGGAAAGCCCATAGATTCAATGTTTTAAGTACTCTTTTCATATTTGATCAATGTAATCTTCTTGTTCATTTTAATGATGATGTTAACATTAGGCTGTCTGAATCCTTTGATTTACTGCTAATTGTCAATTTCCAAGCCGTGCTCAGCAGATGCTCATGCCTGCATTCATAGATATAATTATGTGAACCATCTTTTTAGCAGTCAAGGCCATAGATTTAAAATGTAGGTAAAATAGGAGCTTTGGGAAATAATTATTTTCAAAATCCAGGGTTTCTTTTTATGATTACAAAAATCTATCTAACAATGTATAGATGAATGCTTTCCTATCTAGAACCACTCTTAATTTGTTTCTTCCATATGCTTTTTGGTATTTTCCAAATGTTCTACAAAGGGCTCATAAACTTTAAAGAATGTTCTCTTTGTAAACTGCTTCACAAGGGAGGCCATTTCTCCTCAGCAACCCCTCCAATCACTCACCACTTCCAGGAAATTAATGAGACTCAAATTCCTTCATAGAACAACCACCCTGGTCATTGCTTAATGGGCACATATACAAAGTGGCTATGGCTCAAAGGGAGAGGCCAAACTGCCAACAGCAAAGATTAAAATTGAGCCTCTGATGCAGAACCTTTCCCAAGGTTACCAGAAGGATGAGATTGGCTCTTTCAATCAGGGAGGAAGCAACCATTTTTGTCACAGGAATGGAAATATATTCCTCATACAAATTTATTTTCTGTGCTCAAAATGTCTCTGCTACAACTGGAATTTGTGGCATTCCTTATTCATCATTACAGCTTCTCATATAATAGAACTTCTGACCAAGGAAATAATTTTATGGTGAAGGATATACAGCAATGTGTCTTGCCCGTAGGATTACCGGCTATAGACAAAAAAGAGGCAGAGCAAGATAGACAACTAGGAGGTCCCAGACCTTGTTCTACACTAAAAACTATGACCTAGCCACTTCTAGAATAAAAAGAACTCTGGAAAAGTTTCACGGTCCAGGTTAGAAACTGCAACAAACCAGTGGGGCAAAAGAACTGAGGATAACTATATACAAGAGATGGGAAAAAATAGTTTCACGTTATCCCTTCCCCCAGGCACAGCTCAGTAGTAAGAAGAATCCTTTCAGCTTTGATTTCCCCCTTGGGGAAAAGCAGTATAGGAAGACACCAGCAGTCCTCCCACTGCCAGGGACCAGATTCTTTGCTGCTAAGGAACCCCACAGTCTTCACCAGTAAGAGCCCCAGCTTCTGGAGCCACCAGGAGCTCAAACTGCCACATCTCTCCAGAACTGCAGATATTGTATGCCCTCCCTAACTGCCACCACCGTGCACCACCTCTCAGCTAACACTGCTAAGTACCCTTAGTACCACCACATACCCCTGGACTTGGAAGCCCCAAATCCAATTGCCCACGTGCCCACATATGCTTCTGGAACCAAGTGTTGCCGTGCCCCACCTCCCAGAACTGGTACCCATACATTCTCCTAAATCCAGCACTCACTGGACCTGGGTGCCTCCTGGATGGGTGCCACTGCACACCCCATCCTAGACGGCAGCCTCATGCCCACCCACAGATAAAACTCCTTCCCTACTGAATCTGGTATGTAAAGGCTATGAGGAAGTCACTGCTTCTTCTAGTGAGCAGACACCAATGCAAGGCTACAAAGAACACAAAAAGTTGGGAAGAAAGACAACCCAGAAGGAAGACAATAAAATTTCACTAACAAACTCCTGAATGTGAAAATCTATGAATTGCCTGACAAATAATTCAAAAATAATTATTTTAAAGAAGTTTAGTGAGCTTCCAAAGAATACAGACAACTCACTGAAACATGAAAAATAATACACAAAGTTCAACATAAAGATAGAAATCATAAAAAAAAAATATTTTCTGATAAGCGCTCTCTGACTTGAAGATAGTCACCTTCTTGTTATGTCTTAACATGGCCCTTCTTCTGTGTATGTGCTGAGAGAAAAAGAAACTCTCCCATGCCTCTTCCTCCTCTTATAAAAACATCAGTCCTATAGATTAGGACCCTACCCTTATGACCTCCTTAACATTAATGACCTCCTTAAAGGCCCTCTTTCCAAATAGAGTCAGACAGGAGGTTAAAACTTTAACGTATAAATTTTAGGGGAACATAATTTCATGCCATAACATTTTTCCCCCAACCCTCCCACCACCAACAAATTCATGTACTTCTCACATGCAGAATACATTCACCGTGAACCAATAGCTCCAAAAAGTCTTCATACAACCCGGCATCAATACTAACTCAAAACATCATCTACATCTCCTCTAAATTATGTATGGGTAAGACTTAAATTGTGCTTTATCCTGAGACACAATACCTCTCCAACTGTGAACTCATGAAACCAGACATATTAGGTACTTCCAAAACACAGTGCTGGGACAAGCACAGGACAGACATCCTCATTGCAAATAAGAGAAATAGGAAATTAAAAAGGGGGGATGTGTCTCAAGAAAGCCCATAACCCAGCAAGACAAATTCCAGTAGATTTTTTTTTCCCCAATAGATCTTAAGACTCGAGAATAATCATCTTTGGCTCAGTGGTTTGTCCTCCAGGCCCACTGGGGCGGCAGTCTCACCCGCATGGCTTTGAGACAGTGGCCCCACCTCACCTCATCTCTGCAGCACAGCCTGGCTACTGACACCAAGGAAGTGGGCCCACCCTATGAAACTAAGAAGAAAGAAGCCTTGTACACATGGGCTTGTGGATGTGAGTGGCAGCCTTGATTATCTCTGAAATGTCTTTATATACGTCATTTTCTCCCTTTCCTACAGGATATGGCATGCTCACAGCTGGATAACTCTATTGTTCCATGTGTGAAACCCCTGAAGTCTAAAAGCCTTCCTTTATTTCAACTGATCTCTGTCCCTTTCAATGCAAACTAATAGCATCTGTATTGGTGTAATCGCATCTTTATTTCTGGCTTCTGCTGAGATTGTTGATTAAAATTATGTGGCTCAGTCAGTTAGGCATCCGACTGGCTCAGGTCATGATCTCACATTTTATGGGTTAAAGCCCCGCATCAGGCTCTTTGCTGACAGCTCAGAGCCTGGAGGCTGCTTTGGATTCTGTGTCTCCCTCTCTCTTTGCTTTTACCCCACTCATGCTCTGTCTCTCTCTGTCCCTCAAAATAAAGAAACGTTATTTTTTTTTTTTAATTATGCACAATCTCTTTATGAGGTGATTGCCCAGGCACACTGGACAGTGATGTTCTCTCCAGAACATACTTTCTCATTTTTTGCCATATGCATAGACTGAGAATTTTCCAAATCTTCAATTCTGGTTACTTTTTACTTAGCAGTTCTTTCAATTTCTTGCTCTCCTCTCACACTTTACTATAAGCATTAAAGAGAAACCAGGCGATAAGTTCAGCAATTTGCTTACAAACCTTTTCAACTAAATATTTATCACTCATAGGGCTAAAGACAAAGGAATTGTACCCAAGCACTGTACTTGAGTTCAAATTTTTCCCATAGGGGTATGTTAATAATTCTGAAATCACAGTACACATATAATGGAAATGAACACTTAAGAAAATGAATGGCAATAGTGGGAGCCAGGTTTCTCATGGCTAGAGTAGGAGGAGGCAATGGGAGAAGACTATATTGATTCACATAGTAATGAATTAAAGTTCTCAACATCAATATGAATTCATGGTTAGCTTGCTATAGATACACATTCTTACATATAACAATATTTATGAACATGTCTCCTTAAAAAGAAACAACAGGTCTAAGATGGAGTCACTTTTGCTAAGCCCCACCAAGACTTAATACCTAACCTAACTTCACTTTCAGCCTTTCTCAATAATAGAATTTTAAAACAATTAGTCTGGAATTTCTTGACCAGTACTAGTGAGGAAATCTACATGAATAAAACCCCCTGCCTTTCCTTAAAGGAAGCTAACTTTCCCTGAAATAATCCACTCTTTTAACTTCCTTGTCCTATCCTCCTGCCTATAAACCTTTTCTTTTGTGCAACTCATCTGAGCTCCTTCTATTTGCTAGATAGGATGCTGCTCAATTCATCAATTGCTGAATAAAACCAATTAGATCCTCAAACTTACTCAGTTGATTTTTTTTTAATAGTATACACACAGGTTAGTATATGCCCACATATTCTGCCCTGTCAGCTAAGAGGACCTAAAAGAAATGACATCTCACTAGCAATAAGCAAATCTAGTATCCACATCTTGGTTTCTGATACTAGTCTCAAATAAAGAAAATTCAAAGAAAATTTCTCCTTGGAGAAATGGCTGATTTTAAGACTGGGGCAGAAAATACACAGGGTGAGCCTTTAAGCAACTGGGGCAGAAAATACACAAGGTGAGCCTTTAAGCAACTGGTAAGTAAAATTGTATTGGATTATAACCCAAAGTATAAAATAAATATCCATAAGTCCATATAGGTATAAATGATTGGCTAGGTAAATGGGGGGAAACAGACAAATCACCATGCAGAGTAATTAAAAATAATTTATATAGGTACTTTACCAGATGCTTCACTCTCAAGAAGGGGAGGAAAATTATCCACTCTTGACATGTGTGCTGTATACTGTCTGAAAAGAGTAGAAAAGAATAACTTGACATTGGAGAAGCCTAACAAGCACTACTTCAGCCAGATGATCAAAGTTGACATCAATTGTGACAAGTCATGTGAGTATGAGTTATCTTTGATAAGATATGATGAGAATCGTACTTGATCTGTTGTCTTCCTCACAAAAGCCTCAATATCAGTCTAGTAGTAGAAGACAAATTCCATCTGAAGAATATTCTGCAAAATATCAGACCATTACTCCTGACAACTGTCAAGGTCATCAAAAACAAGGCAAGTCACTAAAACTGTCATAGCCAAGAGGAATCTAAGGGGACATGATGATGAAATGTAATGTGGTATCCTGGATGGGATTCTGGAATAGACAAAAAGTCAGTAAGTAAAAACTAATGAAATATGAATAAAGTATGGACTTTAGTTAATGATAATGTATCAGTAGTGTTTTTTTAATTATGAAAAATGATCCAGACTAATATAAAATATTAATAATATAATTATGTTCTTATATTTATATTCAAATATAATATATAAATAATGTAAAATATTAATAATAGAGGAAACAGAGTATGAGGTATGTGGGAACTCTGTAGTATCTTTGAAATGTTTTTGTAACTCTAAAACAATTCCAAAATTAAAAAAGTTCATTTAAAATAATCAATTAAATCCCTTCTCTCAAAATGAAAATATGTCTACCACAGACAGTTCAGTTAAAAAAAAAAGCAGACTTAAAAAGATATTACAATAAACAATAATGATAGTAATAATTAAAATTTTCCATCAAATCCTTTTCAGATATTTATGAATGACTAGAAACTCCCAGAAATACCTTTGTCAGAGGCTTCCAATTCTGCAGCTGCCTTGCTGCATAAACTCAAACCTCTGTCAAGCTGGATAAGTTTTTAGTCTAGATTAACATTTTACTCTAGATTCACTTATGTATCCATCTTTAAGTGACTTCGTGTATCTCATTATCTATACTAATTGTAAGATTTAGGACATTTTAAAAATTTATGCTCTAAGATCATCCATAATGTGCTATAATTCACTACTTATCATTATAAATGGTGAAAATAAAAACCTGTGTGGCTTGAATTGGTGCCCATCCTCCTTTGTCATAGGAGTCATGTCTGTCTTAACACATCTGAACACACATCTGTGCACCTCTTGTAAATTTTGGTTAGTACTTTGAATGTTAGCCACATGGAATATTAACTCCACAATGAGTAAGAGATCCCTAACTCCATCAGGTCAAAATTCAATGTCCCTCCAAATGCTAAATTTTTGCTAGGTGGAGGTAGACCTCCCAGTAGGGCATAAAGCACTAAGTCATTTATAAAGCCACATGGTCACTTAAATCTTTTGGGAGACAGAGTAGGAAGATGAATAAATAAATTAAACATAAAAATTTCAATACTAGGCCTCCCCGAGACTGGAATAACTTGAAGACATAAAAATTTTTCTTACTCAAATTTTTACTTTTAGAATTCCAGTTTTCTCAGAAAACTATAATTTGATGAAAATGTGTTATTTGGTGACATAGCTATACATAGCATTTCATCAAATAGCAAAAGTAATCATAAATAGAAGTATAAAATTATGAAGAGATAACAATTTTATTTTTGTGATTACCAAGAAGGAAGCAAAGATTATGCACAATAAAATTAAGAAATAATATAAGACATGTGTACAGTATAACAAACAGAATGGAGCTTACTCAACTGTAGTAATAATTTAGAAATGATATAAAGCTGAACATGAACTTAATAATTACATACATTAAGATGACAATTTAAAAAACGGGCTTACATATACTTATGAGGGGCTTTTCTCATAATGCTTAGAGATGATTGATCAGCCTGCTCATTTGGGAAGGGGAAGAAGATAATTCAAAAGTGAGATAACCTATCCTCCATAGAATCAACGATCACAATTATGAACAAACCAGAGGATTTTTTCGTAGGGAACAATTAGCACAGCTCTCTGAGACTTAGTCTTCACATTCAGGAATTTTAAGAATTGTTGCAATATTCAACAATTAAACAAGAAGCTTATCTTGCGCTCAAACAATTGTTTGAATTTGACAGTTTTTATTTTATTTCTGTTACTCCAAACTGGTTGTATATAAATTCATGAAAGCTAAATTTCTCAATTATGTCAAAACCATTTGGCATTATATTAGACAATTCCTTGAGTGTTAATTTCTGCCTTTCTCAGACATTCCTTCTCCAGGTGCTGCCCTGTTATTCAACTAAGGCCAGTTAGATGAGCCATGCATAGAAGGCTTAGCTCCACTGGCTGGTGGGGTCTTGGTTAATTTTTGTTGCACTTAAACCAGTTTAAACTACGAAGGGTTAGTGCCTCATTTTTCACTAAACCTCAGGGTTTCTGTTAAACCCTTTCTTTTTATGCTCAGGATTCAACTTTTGTTGTTGTTTTCTGATCTGTACTCCGGTCTCCACCATTGGGATTTGATTGGTATCTCTGTCATAAGTAAATTAGAAAGCTTTATCCTGCACGTAAGAGATGCTTCCTCAGACTTGTACTACACGTAATAACCTGTAAGAACTTGGTTATGCAGTACGTTAAAACTGCTGTGACCAGTAGAGAAGAAAACTATGGTACTAACTTAGTTTGTCTCCTAAAATAGCAGTCTGCAATCCAAGTCTTAAATGGCGTGGATGGGTCAGGTTTGGAGTATATCAGTGTCAACATCTGAAAGTCTGGCAAGGTGGGAAGAAAACTGGGAGTGGCCTGATTTAAAAGAGAAGAGCAAAAGAAGCAATGCTATTTGAGTCATGGCAGTGTAGCTCTACCTTATTTGAAGCAAAACCCTAGCGAGTAATAGGGATTAGAGCTACTTTGCACTTTGTTCAGAAGTGTTCCTTTGACTTCAATACCATTCTGAGACTGGACTACATGGTTCATGACTTTGGAAGTACTGTAGTTGTTTATTTGACAGTCAAACTTTATTTTCCCAAAGAAATTATCCTTATTTGATTCTTCAGCAATGCTACTTTAGTTCACATGGCAGACAGTAAATGGTAAAGACACTTTCTGTGCACCAAAAGTTATGTTCTTTCCATAATATAGAGTTCTTGCCAGGATGCAGTGGCTAGGATAGGGACTACAGTCTCCAAACAATCTTGTGTCCAGATGTGTCCATGTGACCTATTCTTAACTAGGATAATGTCATTTTACACCCGAGACTTGCCTTAAAATTCATTATATATAGCAGCCTGTGGGAACCAGACTAGGTTCACAACAGAAGAATAGAGAGGCATTTAAGCTGAACTCTCCACAACATACTCTAGGTTACCAATGAAAACAGGCCACAATAAAAATCTCTTCCAGGCAATTATTCAAGATACTCTCTCACATTTGATTCTGAAATCAGTAACTGAAATCATTTTCATAGCATCAGCCTCCTAGTTCCATCCTGCTAGATCTAGTTACTCTGTGGCTATTCACTCCTACTGGCTTCTTTGGTACCCCAAGATAGCATTCTCCTTTTAGGACTCAGATATTTCCCTGTTCTGAATCCTCTGTCCTATGAAAGAATGAAACCAGTATCTGTATCTTTTTCTAAGAACAGAGTAAATGTGGAGGACAGAGAATTTAAAAGCTTTGATACAAGAAAATGATATTCTAGAATATACTGGCATTACTCCCAGAGAAAAAGATCAGCATAATTTTACAAGTTAACAATTGGAATCTAGGCTTTTGAAGAAATTAGTAATTAACATCAGAAAGCCACTTCCTTTCCTAGATTGGAGAAACAAAGGGATGGGTTTGTTTATCAGATACCAAAGTGTAGGGTCAAAAGACAGTAGCTGTAACCACAGCAGGCCCAAACAGAGGGAGCAGGAAACAATGAGGAGATACAGCCACTGCTAGAGAAGCTCCTCTAGGTAGGGAGGGAAGAAAAAAATAGCCTAGTTGGTTCTTCCTTAGTTGCCCTCCAATCTCCATCAGTACTTCCCATTGGTCAAATCCAGCAGGAAGGCATCTGCTAGCATGGACATCACTTAGTTTCCCTTCAAGTCTTTCTTCTTAATAAGCTGGAGTCATTTAACACAAGAGATTGCAGTTCTCTTTAAACCATCAAAATAATAAAATTAGTCTGTTCATATAAAGGACTAGCTGCCTGTTTTGGAAAGATATCAAATTATTTTTAGTTTGGATGTCAGAAATTATTGGGTAAACAGATATACAGTGAGAGTAATTGAGGAGTAGCCTTCAAGGTGTCTAGAAGTTCTTTTGTTTTATTCTAAAAATTTCATGAAGGAAAAAATTATATTTTTCTTTCCTAAAGTACAGTAAGAAATAGTACTTATGCAGCACTTATAAATGCATTCTTTAAAATTTTTCTTAAGTTACTGTACCTCATCTAAAACTAGCTATGTGACATTTAAATTGTATTTATTCTGATGAAAAGATTTGCAATAATTTAGTTAAAGAGGATCATTATTATGTAGAAAAAGCAATAATCTTACTGAATTTCATTTAAAGTGATCTTTCAATAATCCCCTTAATTCTGAGAGGTGAGGACACAACTCTGTAGGAAGACCCTAATGAGTAGAGCCCTTAGGCAATTGGTAGAAAGAGGAAACCACTGCCCTCTAAAATTCCGCCTCAAATGCTAGTCTTAAGGAATAGAGATAGAGTTGCAACATACAAGAGGTCAGAGTTGAAAAAAGAAAATCACAGAACATAAAGGAAACAAGCCACCATGTATAAGAGTCAGCAGAAAATTATAAACAACAAACCTAAAACCACAAAGACATCTGATATTGTTGTTTCGATACTGAATACAAAATAAGTGTGTTTACTATGTGAGAAGCAAGTTTAAAAAAACTGAAATCATTAGAAGAAAGAAAATTAGATATTGAATCTACACTCCATCTTAACCTAGAAGCTTTGACGTTATCGGTTGAAAGCTTAGAAATAATTCCATCTGCACTGCAGAAAACTCAAAAAGTTCAGAACTAATAATATCAGGAAATAAAGTCACAGAGAAACAAAGAGATGGAAAATAATAAGAGATTATGAGACACAGAGAATTATAGAAGGTCCAATCAACCTTTAAGTGGAATTTTAAAAGAACATATTGGAAACAATGTAAAAGGATAAATATGGAAGAAATAATGCTAAAAAATTATTATTAAAAAATTATCATATAGAGGTATAAAATCCCAAGCAGGATAAGAAAAATCTAAATCTTGATACACTGTTCTGCAGCCATATAAAATGTAAAAAATAAAATATTAAAACCATTGAGAGGAAAAGTTACATTACCTACAGGGAAACAGCAGTTAGATCAAAACTGATTCCTCAACATCAGCAAAACAATCAGAGAACAAATAAATCCATATATCAACAATCATAACAGACATAGGTACGATGACTTTCCAGTTAAAAGACTGGATATAAGTTAAATAAATAAACAAATAAATTCAGCTATGTGTTTATAAAAAATATGTACAACATAAGAACACAGGTAGTTTGAAATTAAAACTACAATTGAAAATAGTTGATATACCTATATTACTGTATTAGGGTTCTCCATAGAAACAGAACCAATAGGATATATAGAGAAGTAGATAGATATATGAAATCCATTATAGGAATGATTTGTGCAGTTATGGAGGTCAAGAAGTCCTACAATCTGCTGTCTGCAAGCCAGAGAACCAGGAAAACTCGTAGCATAATTCAGTCTGAGTATAAAGGCCTGAGAAGCAGGAGTAGATGGGTTTCCCAGCTCAAGAAGAAAGAATAAGAATTTATCTTTCCTTTGCCATTTGGTTCCATTCTAGCTTCCCATGGATTGAATGATGCCCATTTACATTGGTGAGGGTAGAACTTGTTACTGGTCTATTGAATCAAATGCTAATCTCTTCCAGAAACACCCATACAGACATAGCCAGAAATAGAGAAACACTCATACAGACATAGCCAGAAATAATGTTTTAGCAACTATCTGAACCTCCTTTATCCTAGTCTAGTTGATATATAAAGTTAACCATCATAATTACTATTAAAACACTCACAAAGATGTAAGAGAAAATAGACATTAATATTGAAAGCAGTGCCAAAGAATGAGTCACTATAACAGAATGTTCAGTTCATCAGGCAAAAATAAAAAAAAAGAAAGAAAAATTAAACTCATTATGTACCTAATAACCTAGATTCAAAAACTGAAAAATCAACCAATCCATTGTCATATTTGTACATTTTACCATCCTCATTCTTGACATATACAGATATAGAACTCTGTACACAACAACTATGGATTCCCACAGTATCTTCAAATTTATTTTTGAAACATTTATAAAAACCAAGCAGATATAAGAATAACAACAGCAACAAAAAAGGCTTAAAATTTTTCAAATAACATATATAATATAAAACATGGGGGGAGAGGATTCTTACAATCTGTATGTTATAATCTATACAACACAAATCATGTGAGAGAGTGGTAGAAATATAACTTTGTAAAAGTACTTTGAAAGTAATTTGATCAATTTGAAGATAAACATGTTTCATGACCCAACAATTCCCCTCCTAGGTATACTTTTATTTATATGTAACAGAAAACTTGTATAGAAATGTTTATAGTATTATCTGTAATATCAAGAAAACTAGAAAGAACCCAAATATCAATTGGCAAATGAATGGAGTGCAGTATAGTTACACAATGGGATACTATATAGCAGTGAAATAAATAACTCATAAAAATCCAAATGTATGAATATCAGAAACATGTTGAGTGAATAAAGAAATATCAGAAAAATACATAGAGTATGACAAAGTTCATAAGAAGCAAAATAAAGCATTAAATTTTTTTAGGAGATATATATATGGAATAGAGATAGAAGAAGTTAAAATAATAAATATAAATTCCAGGTAAGAAATTTCTGGACTGGGGGTTCACGGGGGTTGTGATATAGGAAGTAAGCACAAGGACCTAGATCAGTATGGTGAATGCTCTATTTCTTAAGTTGAGTGTTGGTTTTTCTAGGGTTTGTTTAATTATTAATCTTTACATTTCATACTTGTCAAACATAAACTTTTATATACAAAATATTTCATAATTTTGACCAGAATGCAATATATGCAACTGCCACTTCGCACATAAAAAGATGTTCAATATCATTAGTCCTCAAGGAAATGCCAGCCCAAACCACAATGGGATACCACTTCACAACTATTTAGATGGCTATTATTTAAAAAAGAGAAAAAAAGGAAAGAAAGGAAGGGGAAAGAGCTAGTGTTGGTGAGGATGTGGAGACATTGGTACTTTCATGTATAGCTGGAGGGAATGTAAAATGTTGCAGTCCCTATGGAAAATAGTTTGGCAGTTCTTTAAAAAGTTAAACATAGAATTACCATATAATTTAGCAATTTTACTCCTAGGTATAGGTATACCTAAAAGAATTGAAAGCAGAGATTCAAACATAAAGTTGTATACCAATGTTCATAGCAGCTTTATTTACAATAGCCCAAAGGTGGAAACAACCTAAGTGTTCATGAACAGAAGTATGAATAAACAAAATGTGATATATACAATGGGATATTATTCAGTCATAAAAAGGAATAAACTTCCAATATATGTTATAACATAGATGAACTTGAAAACATGCTAAGTGAAATAAGCCAGACAAAGAAGGACAAATATTACATGGAGTCAACTTATATGAGTGCCTAGAATAGGCAAATTCACAGAGACAGAAAGTAAATAAGTAAACAGGAACTAAGGGAAGGAGGAAATGGGGCATTATTGTTTAATGGGTACAGAGTTTCTGGGTTAATGAAAAAGTTGTCAACATGGATGGCACTTATGGTTGCACAACATAGTAAATGTACTAAACACCACTGAATTGTACACTCAAAATTAGTTTAAATGGTAAATTTTAGGGGTGCCTGGGTGGCAGGCAGTCGGTTGAGTGTCCGACTTCAGCTCGGGTCATGATCTCAAAGTCTGTGAGATCTCAAAGTCTGTGAGTTCGAGCCCCGCGTCGGGCTCTGTGCTGACAGCTCAGAGCCCAGGGCCTGTTTCAGATTCTGTGTCTCCCTCTCTCTCTGACCCTCCCCCATTCATGCTCTGTCTCTCTCTGTCTCAAAAATAAATAAACGTTAAAAAAATTTTAAAAAAAATAAATGGTAAATTTTATGTTATATATATTTAAACACAATGAAAGATTCTTCATAAAAAAAAAGAATTATTCAGATCCGAAATATTGACAAGGAACAATCTCTCAGACATATTAAGTTAAAAAAAAGCAACATGTGGGATGGTGTATATAGACAATTGTACCACTCTTAAAGAAAAAAGTGGGAGCTTCCTACACACATCTGCACATATATGCACACAAAGATATGTATACAGAGAGATTTTCTGGAAAGACACCCAAGAAACTGATAACTATGGTTTTCTATGAAGTGAGAGATAGAGTGGAAGAGTGATTTACATTAGATTTTTAATTTACTTACCACATATGCATCATCCTATTAAAAATAAAATAGATTTGAAAATAGAGACTTTTAGTCAATAGAATAATAGGTATTTTGGAAAAATTAAACTTTTAGAAATGCACATGATTGATTGGATAGGTAAAAACCAGAGTTACAATACTATTTGATTATTTTACTATTGTAAACATGTGACAGTTGGCATCTAAACAAAAACTCTGTCATTGGAAAGGAAATTGAGAAATGTCGTAAATATTGATTTAATAGGTATAAAGGATAAAGAATAAATGAAAATACAGAGATAAATTTCAGGGTCTGGTTGACTAAGAAATTGATTGACAATCCCTTAATTATGATGAATAAATAATAAAGAAAATTCTCTGCATGTATAGATTCATTCCTCAAACATTTATCAAGCAACATTGTTGTGCTTCCAGACATCGGGCCAGCACTGGAACACAGAGTTGAGCAAACACATCTCCTACTATGGAGACACAGTTTTGTAGGGAAGACAAATGTGACTAGAAAATTACAGTGTAATAAAATAAATGCTGTGATGTCTTACCAATCAATGTAGAGAGAACACAGAGTAAGGGGGAATGATAAGAGCTTTCAAAGAGGGGTTACAATCTGAACACCAATCTGAGGGAGGATCTAGAACCACCCTAGACAAGGACAGAACTATCAAGTGTACGAAATGGGTTTGGCGTTTTTCAGAAGTGATGAGAACTTCACGGGTCTGGAGAGCAGAGTGTCATGTGGATAAGAGTGTAGGGAAGTGTTAAGTCTCCAAGATCCCCAAAACCAACACATGCAAAATGATAGTTATCCATGAGTTATCCACAAAAACCTGCTGCTCTTGCTGACTCAATAATTTGGTTTTAGGCATCACAGTCCTAAGCATATTCACTTGTGATTTATAGTTTTGATTATTTTGTGTTCTATGCCTTGCCAGCTTCCTCCCTAAGTTATATATATATATATATATATATATATATATATATATATATATATAT